>NC_064265.1:40403254-40706915 GCF_003254725.2 Canis lupus dingo | reverse complement strand
GGCTTCAGTCTTGACCTCAGGGTCTTGAGATTGAGCCCTGCATTTGGTTCCATGCTGGATGCGGAGCCTGTTTATGATTTTCTCTCTTCCTTGTCTCCCTCTGCCCCTCACCTGCTCTCTCTCTCTCTAAAGATCAATGTAAATTACCACATTAAGAAAAAAGGAGCAAAAGCATTTGGCAATTCTCAATAAATTCAGAAGAGCATGAAATAAAATTCAATACATAAAATCTGTAAACACACTAGAAATGAGAGAAAATGGGAATAATTAGCCAATCTGATTAAGGGTATTCATGAATGAAAGCCCTTTGCCTGCCTAATACTTAATGGCAAATATTGAATGTTTTCTTCTAAGATTTGATGTAATTCAAGCTTATCTACTTACAGTTGTTTTATTCAATACAACAAAGGAGATCTTAAGCCTGATAATCAGTCAAAAAAGGAAAGGGTACGTAAGATGAAAAATAAAATAGTAAACTAATAATTCATAGACAACATGATTATGTATACAGAAAACTATTAAAAATGTGCAAAACATCCTCTAGGCTAATAAATTTGGCAACAGTCACATGATATATTAAAATACAAAACTGAATTTTATTTCTGTGCTATAGAACATAAAATAAAGAATATATATAATTTCAAGAGAACAACATCAACAAAAACCTTTAGGAATAAATCTAGTCCATGATGTATCAAACCTCTGTATTGAACACCAAAAATAAAAATTACAGAAGACATAAGTAAATAAGGAGATATACTATGCTAGAGAATTAGAAAAACTAGTGTTTCTAAGATTTAATTCTACCCAAATTATTTTTAGAATAAATATAACTCCAATGAAAATTTTAACAGGCTTTTTTCATTTTTTAAAAAAAGTTAATTTAAATTTAATTAGCCAACATATAGTAGATAATTAGTTTCAGATATAGTTTTCTAATACGTTTAAAATTTGACAGTTCTTGGGCAGCCCCGGTGGCGCAGCGGTTTAGCGCTGCCTGCAGCCCAGGGTGTGATCCTGGGGACTGGGGATCGAGTCCCACATCGGGCTCCCTGCATGGAGCCTGCTTCTCTCTCTATGTGTCTCTTTCGAATAAATAAATAAAGTCTTTAAAAAAAAAAGGAATAAAATTTGACAGTTCTAAAAATTATATAGTTCTAAAAATTATATATCTCTTACAGCCAAACAATCCTGGCAATGAACAGAATCAGAATACCTGACTATAAGAATTATAGTACAGCTATAATAATCAAGACATTGTGGTATTTAATTTGATTATAGGTCAATTAATAGTTTGGCAATGTGTGAAAGATACATTTTTAAATACATGCTGTTGGAAAAATTGTATATATCAATCTGAGATTAATTATAGACCTAAATATTAGGATTATCACATAAACTGATCAACAAGGCATCTCATAAACACATTGTGGTATATTCAAATCATGCAATACTATCCATTAATAAAAAGGAATCAACTATGAAGCATGTGACAATATGATGAACCCCATAGATATGCTGAAAGACTTTTGACACAGTAAGCACATATTGTATGATTAAATTTAGATAAAGTCAAAGAACCAGCAAATTAATTTTTAACTATAGAATTCACAAAGTAGTTGCCTCTGCAAATGGGGGGAGAACTGAATACAAAAGCTCAAAAGGGGATGTTCTGGAGGAGAAAAAAATATATTGATGTGGTAAATACATCGATTTATGAAATTGTCAAAATTTATTGAACTGTATACTTGATACCTGTGCATTTTATCATATGTAAATAATACTTTAATTAAAAACAATTAGTCTGTTTTGAAACAAAAATCTGACAACTGACATTTTCCTACTAAATTCCATTGTGGACACACTGCTTTCAGGTACACAGACCATGTTGCCTCAAGGTAATCATAGAGCAAAACAAAGTATTTGACCTGATAACACACGTTTGTCCAGAAACAGTCATGCATCATACTGGAAATGTAAAATAATGGGAAAAAATATAAAAACAAAAATCAGAATTTTAGCCAAATTATAGATATGAGGAAAAATAAATATGTATGTATATCTCATCTTTATTTCATCCCTATGCCACACACTTACTTTATAATTACCTGTATGTTAGACAAATATTGAAGTCTTGCATTTACAGTAGCTTTGTTTTGAATGCTATTGCAGTACAATTTGATTCACAAAGTTCTATGACCCTTATATATTCTTTGTGAAGTGGAATTGTTAATGCTACAACATGATCCTTCCTGTCCTGTTGAGTGGCTGCTCAGGTACTCAAGAGACTAGGAAGTCAAATAATGTCAGCTACTCTGCCAACTAAGACACTTGGCCCCTTTTTGACTAATTAGGTGTTTGACAAATATTGATTTAAAACTAATAAGCCTCAAAACACGGGCTCTAATTTCTCCCCCTGGGGTATTTCAACTGAAGGGTTGACTTTTAAAGTCCTTCACTTAATTTTGACTAGGCTATTTGGAAGAATCAGGCACTTGAGAAGCTGGGACTCTTTAAAGCTGTCAATAATATATAGTATCCAGCCATAGGATTGTCTGCCCTTCCAGGTACAGAAGGGTGATGTGCAAATATGTATGTGATTCTCAGTGAAACACGAATGGTCTCACTCCAGTGGCACAACCTGCTTACAATAATTTACATTGGTGAGTAAAGGAATGAGAGTGGCAAAAATATCATGTGTATAGATATATGTGTGTGAGTATAAGATGCACATACACACAAAACTTTGGTAATTAACATATTAATACATATACCCTCAATCAAGCTGAAAATCAATTCTAACCTCATTTTCTTAATCTAGACACATGAATGTACCTTTTTAAAACAATATGCCTGAATATGACTGTTTTGTTTTCAGCTTTAAGTTAAACCTCAGTTAATTATAGTCTAAATAAGATTTGCTATTAAAGTCTGTTCTAAAACTTTCCACAACATACAGTTTTCAACACAGATGAAGACTTCAAAAATACTACTACTAATTCCTTCACAGAGCAAATATTCAGGGGAAATATTTAGGTCATGTCTTTATATTTATTGTCAGCTACTATCCTTTCTATACTTGCACAATAATCATTAATATTCTAATATTGAAACCAGTTAAAGATAAAATAAGTTAGATATAAATTATATAAAAGAAAGTTTATTTGCATCTTTAAGATGTTTTTATATTTTTATTGAACAAGTAATTTATGTTCCTTTCTTTAAAAGAATAATATGTGATACAGCAGATATAATTAATTGATAATCTGACTATTATCCTTTCTCACTGATGTCATTCACTGTGATGTTTAAGTCCTAGATATTGGCATCAAAGGACAAAGAGTGAAGGTTGTTAAAACTAGTAAGTTTGACCCTCTGTACTGATAGGTTCTGTTTCACTCTCTCACTTGGTGAGAATAGGTATAATTTTGTATCAAGTGCAAACTGAAATTGGAAAAAGACTGTGTAAGGCTATCCTGCTGTAATGTATTTCTTATGATCTATATTATTGCTGGTATATGTGCATTTTATAAAGATTGGTATCTTCCTAGGCTTGTATTTCATGTGTCAGGTACTATATTTGACAGGTAAAAATACAATGAGAAAAGTCAAGTCTGAATTTACATTATAGTTAGGAAATGAGAAAACTGTGTTAATCAAATAATCACACAAATAAATAAATGTTCAAGAACAACCAGAATAAGTATTATCAAGTAGAAGTACATGATACTACAACAACGTGTAATTGTGAGATCCATTCTAGTCAGAAATGTTCCAAGAAAAGATGGATTTGCCAAGGCCCTGTTTTTAACCACCAATTTTTTTTTTTTTTTAAGATTTGTATTTATCTTAGGGAGAGAGTAAGGGGAGGGATAGAGGGAGAGAGAATCATCAAGCAGACTCCCCGCTGAGCAGGGAGCCCAACACAGGGCTCAATCCCAGGACCCTGAGGTCATGACCTGAGCTAAAATCAAGAGTCAACTGCTTAACTGACTGAACCACCCAGGTGCCCCTAACTAGCAATTTTTTTAAACAATGACAAAAATGTCACATTTAGTCAGCATTTCCATGAATTAATGTTCTCCTATTCATTCTAAAAAAAAGTATAAAACAATATGAATATATTTGCACAGCAATGTTCTTAGCAACATTACTCACAAAGGCCAAAAGATGGAAACAACCCTGTCCACTGACAGACGAATGGATAAACAAAATGTGATATATACACACAATGGAATATTTAGTCTTTAAAAGAAGCGAATTTTTGATCCATGCTACTGCCTAAATGAAGCTGGAAAACATCCTAAGTGGGAGTCAGCCAGACACACAGAACAACAAATATTGAATGATTCTACCCATATGAGGTACCTAGAGTACTCAATATTCAAAATGATAGAAGGTAAAATGGTGGTTGTCAGGGACTTTCAGGAAAGGAGAATTGAAAATTATTTTTAATGGATACAGAGCTTCAGTATGGGATAATGAAGACATTATGATAAAGTTCTGAAGACAAATAGTGAAGACAGTTACAGAACAATGAGAATGTATTTAATGCCACTGAATTATACCCCAAAATGGTTAAGATCTTAAATTTTATGTCATGTATATTTTACTACAGTAAAGAGTTTGGATCACATATGTTGTGAGACTATAGTGTGTATGTACAAACCATGTTTGAATATTTCCATGGTGATTTTTGTAGAAGCAATCTAAGGGGGTATCCTTTTAAAAATAACCACGAAAAAAATAACCACTGTAATAAGCATTCAAAACCTACATAACATCTTAGACACATAATTGGAGATGTAATTAGACCTGTCAGCTTACTAATATTTGAATTATAAAAATGATGCTTCAAATAAAAGACAATAAGCACTAAACCAATTTCTAAATAACACAAACACTCTGCTTCTAAAATAAAAGGTCTATAAGGAGAATGCATATAAATACAGAAACTATACGGACCACTGTCCAGTGATACTGTGGGCCTGGATTTGATCTCTGTAACTTTATATTTTAAAGTAAAGAGGTTCACTAGCCCAGTCATTGAATGAAACAAAAATTTAAACTACTGTAGGCCACCAAAAATTAATCTGTAGCATTAATATCAAAGAAATGTAGAGTTAAGGACCATTAATGCTCTTATATCATCAACTTTCAAATCCTTTTTAGTTTATTTTCCCATGAATACTGAAGATAATCGCTTTTGTAAAGCACTGTCCTCATTCCATTTTTCATTGTTAAAAGAATTATAATTCACACACTATATTTTAATTTCCATTTTAATTTTTTGCACGTGACTCTACTATTTGATCCTTTGTCTTTAAATTTATATCACTTTAGCTAAGAGGTTCCAACTCTTTGGTTGCTTGTATCCTTGGAGTCTCAGTAATTATTTCCTATTATCCAAAGATCTAATGAAATATCTAAGAATTTCATTCTCTAAAGTAGTTATATCCAAACTGGTTACTTGTATCCAACAACTTAGTAGTTGTGTGAAACATGAACACACATTAATTGAAAAAAATATTTTAAAATAACCACAATTTTGTGGTTGGGCATGTTGGGCAATGCATATATTCTTGAACCTTGGAAATAGATTAGAAAAGACTACTAATTTCCTGTTTTATGTTGATGACTGTATTTGCTTTTTATCTGAAATTCTAAGAAACCCGATTGTGCCAAGATATGACCTCATCAAAATGTATGTAGTATGATCTAATGATAAAACTATTTTAGCTCATAGTTCCCATGTTCCCATGTTGTATGATAGTTGTCAAGAATCAATGATATCCTCAAAAACAAAATATCCAGGGCATTTCTGAGAGTTCATTGTAGTGTCTTGGGGCTTCTTATTATACAGTTTGAGAACTAGGATTTTAGTCATTGACTTTGAAATTTTTATTTGGCAAGTTTTTTGAAGTTGATGATATTGTTTTCAAGGTCGCTGAAGTTAATATATACTTTTCACAAATATATGCTCTTTATTTAAAAAGCAAAACAAAAATCTAATTTTTAAAGATTTTATTTATTTGAAAGAGAGGAAGAGAGCATGCATGCGCATATGGGCAGGGGAGGGGGAGAGGGCGAGGGAGAAGCAGCTTTCCCAATGAGCAGGGAGCCCAACTTGGGGCTTGATTCCAGAACCCTGAGATCATGACCTGAGCTGAAGGCAGGCACTTAACTGACTAAGCCACCCAGGTGCTGCAACAAAACCTATTTTTAAAAAAGCATTTCCACCTGTCTTTGTTTCAGCAACACATATACTAAAATTGGAGCGATGCAGAAATTAGCATGGCCCCTGTGCAAGGACATGCAAATTCGTGAAGCGTTCCATATTTTTAATCAATTTTTGAGGTCTTGTGCTTAAAAAAGAAAAAATAAATAAATAAAAAACAATTCTGTCATATAATACACTTTTTAACTGCATCACAGCAAAGTCAAAGGATACAGACTTGGACTTCGTTTTCTCACTGTTACAATGATATGCTCTTCACCTATGAGCAAGTTTATTATGTCTATTCACAATAATCTGAATTAGAACAATAAATATTTGTCACAAAATTTTGGTTTGCTTTCGCAAAAATATTCAGATGGACATGTTTTCATAATTATTCATAAAGCTTCAAATAATCTGAGGTGCCTGGGTGGCTTAGTCAGCCTCTGGCTCAGGTCATGATCCTGGAGCCTCAGGATGGAGCCCTGCATGGGGGAGTTTGCTTCTCCCTCTCCCTCTGCCCATCTCCCAGCTGGTCTCTCTCACTCTCATTTGCTCTCTATCAAATAAATAGATAAGATCTTAAAAAAAAAAGAATCAAGTAATCCAAATCTCCCCTAACTTACTGAAATTTTAGTATGAAATTCTCAGACTACCTTGCTTGCTTATTATCTATTGGAATTTCTGGAGGCTCCATTGTATCCTATGAGCAATAAAATGAAAGAAGACAAAACTAATGTGTGCAACAGCTTCCCTAAAAATGGCATCTCCTTGTTTTCTCTCACCACAGAATAGAGAAATTGTCTCTATGATAATGTTTCTTATTTTGGATTTTCCTCTGAATATTTGTCTACACTAATATCTCCTCTGAATTTAGTATTATGTACTTAAAAAATCATAATGATTAGTTTTTGTTTTCAGCTCTGACATGAAAATACTGAAAGCTGGGATTGCTGTTCTTGTAACAGTAGCAAAAAACAGAACAAGCTGAAAATCAAGAATTTTCTTGAAACTACGGTGGAACTTGGATTATGAGCCAAACCACAATCCTCAAATCCAAAGAGATAGGCATGTCCAGAGGAGTGACAGCAAGATCTGCAAACTCTTGGAACAGAGCCATGAGTAAGAACATAGAAATAATAATTTTGAATTTCTGGAGGTAAGTGTAGACTAGTGAAAGTGGCACTTGGGGGCAGCCCCGATGGCCAAGTGGTTTGGCGTCGCCTTCAGCCTGGGGATGATCCTGGAGAGGGGACTGAGTCCCACGTCAGGCTTCTTGCATGGAGCCTGCTTCTCCCTCTGCCTGTGTCTCTGTCTCTGTCTCTGTCTCTCTCTCTCTTTCTCTCTGTGTCATGAATGAAAAAAAAAAAAAGTGGCACTTGGGTGGTGGGGAATGTGCACAGTGTTAGAGAAGCCACCACATTTCCTTGAGTTTTCTCTACAGGAATCCCTCTAGGTTCTTATGGTGAGATCTGAGGAAGATCATATAGTGGCCTTGACAGGGATAGGGGAGGATTAATCATGGTAAAATAAAATAAGATGAGACTTCTCCATAATAAAAACTTAGTTTCCATGAAAGACACTTTACTGGAGCTTATGCCACAAGAAGAACATTCCTCACATGTTAGCCGACTCTAGTCTTCTTGTCTCACCTAAGGGGAATACATTTTCCAAAATGTCATATAATTGAAATCATATAGTATTAGCCTTTCAGACTGACTTCTTTCACTTAGCAATATGCAATTGAGGTTCATCTGGGTCTGGTTGTGGCTCATGAACTCATTTTTCTTATTGATGAATAATATTCCATTGTGTTGATAAAGCACAGTTTGTTTTTCTATCCACTTATTCATGGACATTTTGATTTCTTCCAGTTTTTGGTGATTATAAACAAAGGTGTTATAAACATTCACATGCAGATTTTTGTATGGACAGGGTTTTCAAACCAGCTGGGTAAATACCTAGAAGCATGATTGCTGGGTCATATGGTATATGTTTGGCTTTGTAAGAAACTGACAAACTGTCTTCCAAAGTGGACACTCCTGTTTGTATTCCCACCAGCAACGAATGAGTTTTCCTATTGTTCTGCACTTTCACCAGCATATAATTTGTCAGTATTTTTATTTTATTTTATTCTAATAGGTGTATAGTGGTATCCTATTATTTAATTTGAAATTCATCAATGACAAATAATGTTGAGCACCTTATAAAATGCTTATTTGCCATATGCATATCTTTTTTTGACAGGTTGTTTATGTAGATCTAGATCTTTTCCTCATTTTAAAAATTGAGGTGTTTCTCACCTTCTTTCAAGATTTTCTTGTTTTTTTCCTATAATTTTAAGATAATAGGATTTATTATGGTATTTTTGGTATTTGTCCGGTCTGTTGTTCTCAGAACTTCTATATCTGTGGTTTTAGTATTTGTCATTAATTTGGAAAGTTCTTGATCTTGGTTATTATCACTGTAAATATTGTCTCTACTTCATTTTTTCCTTTTTTCTCCTTCTGATATTCCAATGATCTGTATGTTAGCTGATTTGAAATTTCCCAGCATTTTTAAATGGTCTGTTCATTTCTTTTTTCATTCTTTTCTTTTCAGTGGAAGTTCCCATTGATTAGTCTTCAACTTCAAAGATTCCTTCATCAGCCATATCTAGTCTACTGATGAAATAATTGAACACATTCATTTCTGTTATAGTATTTTTGATAACAAGCATTTCCTTTTGATTTTTTCTTAGAGTTTCTATCACTCTGATCTCACTTTCATGTGGTCTACCTTTTCCATCTGTTCTCTTATATTGTAGTTTTTCCACTAGAGCTTTTAATTTTATTAATCATAGTTATTTTAAATTATCTTTCTTGTAATTTTAACACCTTTTACTATTGGAGTCCAGTTCTATCTTTATTACTTCACACTGTTTCTTTGTTGTTTTGTTTGACTTTTGCTTTTGTTTCACTATTTGTGTTTGCCTATTGACATGACTTTTAATATTTTATTTAAAGGAGGACATGTTTAATCATTGAACAGGAAGTGAGGTAAATATGTCTTTGTAGATCTATCCTAATCTGGGTAGGATTAGGCTGTATTTAATGTTTGTGGTTGTGCCAGCAGTTTAAAGTTTCTCTAGTCCTTGTTTTTTTTTTTTTTTTTTTTTTCTTTCTCTCTTGACTTCTTTCCAAGGTTTATATAGTATAAGAGGGGTGAAAATAAGGTAATTTTTAATGGAGGAACCTGACAATACTACCTCAGCCAGCTGATCAAGATCAATATTAAGACTGATGTCAAGTTAATATGCTATTATGAAAACATCATTTTACCTCTGTGGTCCTCTTCTCATAAACCCACCAGCTCAGTCTAATCTTAAGAGAAAGCAAAAGACAATCTCAATACAAGAGCATTCTGTCAAATATCTGACCAATAATTCTCAAAACTGTCAAGATCATCAAAACCAAGAGAAGTTTGAGAAGCTCTCTCAGGCAACAGGTGCCTAAGGAGATATGACTATTAAATATAATGTGGTAGCCTGGATGAATTAGAGGAACAGATAAAGTTTATTAGGTAAAAATTAAGGAAATATGAATAAAATATGGACTTTTGTTAATAACAATGTACCAATATTGGTTAATTAATTATAATACATGCATTAATTTAAGGTCTTTTAAAAATATCATTTATTTATTCATGAGAGACACACACAGAGAGAGAGAGACAGAGAGAGAGAGAAGCAGAGACACAGGCGGAGGGAGAAGCAAGCTCCATGCAGGGACCCCAACATGGGACTCGATCCCGAGTCTCCAGGATCATGCTCTGGGCTGAAGGCAGCACTAAACTGCTGAGCCACCCAGGCTGCCCAATTGTAAGGTTTTAATGGTAGAATAAGCTGGGTATGGGGTGTATAGGAACTCTGTGCAATCTCTGCAACTTTTTTAAAATCTAAAAGTGTTCTAAAATATTTATTTAAAAATAATGATTTGCTATCTGAATTAAATGCATAATTAACATTCCTTTGAATGAGGAGGTAATGAACAACTACTTGTACAATATAATATAAGTTAATGGGATTTTCTTCTTCAGATGAAGAGAAGTTAACATATGGAGATAGGTAGAAAGCACATTTTAACAATATGTATAAACACTAAATACTGGGAAGTATTATTTAAATGACAGAATTTATTTATTTATTTATTAATTATTATTATTTTTTTAAATGACAGAAATTTAGAACCAAAATTCTAACCTGGCAAATTCTTCCTCGGGTTCATAGTTTCTCGTCTATTCTCTGCATAGAGTTATTCTAATGGAACAAATCTACAATTAGAAAGCAGACTTAGTCTCACTCACACTACCCTTCTATATGGATTTTTATATAGTTGTAGTTCAGGGGATGAACAGAAATGGCTAATATAATTGTCTCCTAAATGTCAACAGGAAAAATAACAAAAATAAGTTCCAGTAACAGAATTCATTTTTCACAGCCACAGAGAACCTGAACATAAAAATAATAAGCTACTCTCAAAGGGTTTAACCAAAGGGTCATTAAGATAAAGCTATCTCCTAAAAATGTGCCCTTAAACTTGAATTCTTCTGTAAATCAGAGAGAAGTCTCTGAAAATACACATTTTTAAAAGCATTATCAATTTAGTGAATATATCAAGGTCATAATGATTAAATTTTATATGACAAGAGCATGAAATAAATTGGTATCTCCACAGAGTTAAACATTTAACAATGGTACATATGCTGTTAACCTCTCTAATCTAAGGAAATTACAGGAGCTCCAGCAATGACAAATATTTTTACTTTTACAGTGAATTATTGAATTGTTTTGTCATGTAGGCCTAGAGTCCAGGGGCTGTTTATTGGTTTTAGTTTGCAATAACTCAATCTGACTCTTCATTGATTTCCTTCATTCCCAATATTGTTTTGCTACCTTCAGGATTCTAGAGCCTCTCAGGACATTATGTACCTCCAAATGGACATGTCCTGGTCTCCCCTTCAGTGAAATACAGCAATAGAAAACAGTCAAGTAGCAAAAGTATATTTCAAATTATTTTTCTGTGTCTGTTTTTAAATTTGATTTTAGTATGTTGGGGCCAGGGAGTGGCCTATACAGAAAGATGTAGGAGGATGGAACTTTGAAAATCACCAATTTCAGATATTATAGTCAGAGGGATAATTGAAATTCAAGTTTTTTACATTTTATTGATTCTACTTCCTATTTTAAAACAAACTTTTAAAAAGTATTCTTTGATTTTAAGCCCTGGTGGGAAGGATCACACTAAGGGAGAAGCAATAGAGATGAGGGTTAATATCTGCCTTTTTTTTTTCTTACCACTGAAGTGGTAAATTACTCAATTCTATAAACTACATTTAGTCCATCTATAAGATAGAACCAATGATCATGATTATTCCACAATGGTATCTATGAATATTAAATAGAACATATATGGAACAGTAATTCACAGGTTGTCTAGCATGAAATAACTCCTCTCCCACACTGATACTACATTCAAATGAATCCACTACCAAAACTCTGTAGCATTCTTCAGTTTGGTAACTACTTTTGTAGATGTTATTTTCTAACCGTTGACCTTCCCAAATTTACTCACTTTGCTATAGGTTTGCTTGCACATAATTTATAGATCTACAGACTACCAAGTAAGTATCAGAGAATATGCTGGTTAGTTTTTCATACAGATTTTTTATATAATATGTTAAAACCCCAGAGGTTATGTTTCTTGATCTCATTTTATGAATGATAATTCTGACACTCATAAAATTTAGTAATGTTCTAAGCTAACACACTTAGTCGGTTGGGAAGGCAGGATTTGGACCTTGGGACCATTTGGTTCCAAGGTCCATTCACTTTCTGACAAAGTCCATTGTCCTCTCTTCCATTCAATATATTACAGAGTGCACAGCGAGTTAGTAAATGTGATTGCATGACCTGCATTTAATAAAATCATTTGGAAGTATAAGATGGTTTGTAAATATTAGGAGTTATTAGTTTATGTCTAGACAAGAGTTTCCATCTGCCCTCTTGTACTTTACTGTGAAGGAAGCACAGTATATTACTGGATGCTAATTCAGCAGTTGTTCTGATAAGTAGCAAGGTGACTAAATTTAGCAGTTTCTGACTACCATAGGAGTACTATATGTGCTAAACAAAAAAGAAGGAAATGACCCAGAAAAAATTGCTATGTAATGGGACTACCATGAGGACCGTGATCAACTCATTGGTGTTTTTATTCTTATGGATATTTGGTAAAAGCTTAGTAGATTTTATATATATATATATTTTTTTTTAGTAGATTTTATATTTTAAAAGTTAAAGAATACTTCGGGGATCCCTGGGTGGCTCAGCGGTTTAGCACCTGCCTTTGGCCCAGGGCATGGTCCTGGAGACCCAGGATTGAGTCCCACGTCGGGCTTCCTGCATGGAGCCTGCTTTTCCCTATGCCTATGTCTCTGCCTCTCTCTCTCTCTGTCTCTCATGAATAAATAAAATCTAAAAAAAAAAAAGAATACTTTGTTAGTATGTTTTATTCAGGCTACATTAGAGGAACACCGTATTAATACTACTTCCCTCTACACTTAGGGAGAGACATACAGAGTTCTACGACTAGAACTGGTAAAGATTAAGTCATTATACCCTCATGTTTCAAGCCTCTTAATCTATGGGTTAAAATGTTGTCATATTTATATCAGACTAACAAATTACAATGACTCTGAACCACTCTTACTTCACCAACAGAAATTTAGTCTATTGGTAGTTTTCTTTACCCCAGAACACCCAGGGCCTCTTAGGATGAGTCAATACAGTTCTGTACAGATCTGCTGCTGCCTGCTGAAGGACAACTAAATGGAAACTACTTCTGAAATGAAGCCATACAGTTTCTGTCTCCTGACAGCTTTTTAAATGGGCTTTGTCCCCTCAAAAGCTGCTCCTGTAAGTCTAGTTGAAGAACTGGGTGCATTTGACACTGTGCTGTGAACTGAAACTAAAGGATATATCCACAGCAAATGACCAGGCTATTTGTCTTAGTTCATCAGCCTCTGGATTACGTAACAAAGATCTCTGGGACAGAGTGATAGTGACAGGTTAAAGGATCCTAATTTCTTATTATCCTCAGAGAGTGCTCAAATAAAAAAAAAAAATCCTAGATTCTGCACTTTTAAGTAAGTCTGTTTCCTTTCTGACATCTCTGGCTATTTTCTCATTTCCTTACATTGATAAGCATCTAGATTCCGTAAAGTCATCACTGCTCTCTAATGCTCAGTCCTTGAAGAAGAATATATTGTATTTGTGAAGATAGCTTCAACCTATTTGGTGAGGTACTTCTCAGGGACCGCCTTTTCGCTACCTCACAGCACTATATATATCAGTGAATCAATGGATTGGTGGTAGTGACTTAAAACCCTGTTCATTTTTGTTACAAATAGAAGCACCTAAGTGTCTGTGTGTATACTTGTATGTGTGTGATATGGATAAGGGAAATAGTGTTTAACCCCTACTCCCAGAAATCAAGCTTCAAATGTTATGATGGAAGAGAGGAAACTTAGCCTATTGCAAATCAAAATTATGCAGCCTACATGTACAAATGTAAAACCAGTAGATATAAAGAAACAGTAGTTTATAGTTAAAGATTTATATTTTTAGAATAACTTCTGAGAATTCATTACTTTTTAAAATAGTTTTCAGATAAAAAAACTGAAATTTTAAAAATCCTCTGTTAATAGTAAGGGAAATATTATACAAATGTCACTTGGTTTTACTTTGACAGTTTAGAAGGCAACTAAATGGACCAGAAACCCCAGACAATCTCTAGCATTATTTGCAATCTTGAGTAAATTCAATTGAATTAGTGAATAAACTAGAAGAGTTCTTGAGATACTTTTCAGGTTATAAAATCCTGGAGCCACATAATATCTGTTCCAAAAAGGAACATTATCAGTATTCTTGCTACTATCTTTTAGTAAATTGCCCCAAGAGACACTAGAATTTAGATTAAATGCCTATGTAACTAATAACTTTTTATTTCAATTCATAAACATGCTTCTTATTTACTATAATATGATATAAAGCTAACAACATCTAGGTTATTTTTCTGGTCTTCTAAAGTGAAACTTTATTAGAAATTAGGAAACTACCATTTAAGAAGAATATATTTCTTCAGATTATTATTAGTTCAAGGACAACTTAATGCACTATTATAAATACTGTGGGTGTTTAAAAAATAAGACATTGTTTCTTGACAAAGTCAGAAAACACAGAATCTCATAACATACTTGTATGGTCTAGTAATGTCAGAACTCAGGTTGCTGAGCCTCAGTCACAGTGAATTCTGACTGGCTAGAATCCGAATCCATTTTTCTCCAGTTCTGTGAATTTCTACTGTCCCAGGTTCTTGTAGTTAATGCTTCAAACATTAAAATTAAAAAAGTACATAGTATAGATATTGTAGTTATAATACTCTTTTCCAGAAGTCCAAATTATCATCAGTCAATAATTCTCAACCAGGGTTATTTTAGCCATTGGAGGAAGTCTGGCAATATCTGAAGACATTTGTAATTATTACACATTTGAGATTGTGGAGAAGACTCAGTACTGGTAACTATTGGATGCTAAACCTTTTACAATCAACATGATAACCATTCTAACAAAGAATTTTCTGGACACATATGTCAATGGCCCCAAAACTGAGATACTCTTAAGTTTTCCTTCATGTGGATTTTCAGGTCACAAATGACAAATAGATTCCATCTCCTATGCAAACTCCAGTTACTCAGGAGTAACTGTCTGATGCTGTGTTAGGAAGAAAAATAGGTGGCATGTGTTTAGTCTGCCCAGAGGGGAATGGCTCTACTATTAATTTTCAGTTTAAGAATTTTTTTAATTTGATGCAATTTTTGTTTCACAATGTTGAAATTAGATTGATAATGGTTGTCATTTCTCAAAGCCTTTTTCCTAAATTCACCCTTCACAGATTTTTGTTCTATTATATTTTAAATTAGCATAATTATAACTCTCTGGCATATGCAACTTTATGTAGATTAGGCATGATACAGATGAATAATCTAGATCATTTTTTTTCTTTTACTCCAGCAATAAACGATTAGTCTTATTTTCTCAAATATATTTCCAATCTGTCATGAATTGATGCTTTAAAAATATAATAAAAGTGAATAATTATAAAAAGGAATCCATAAGATAAAATTTTTAAATTATTAAATTCAGCAAACAAACAGTTGCCCTGTCAATTAATTATAAAAGTTCTAAAACACTCTCAATTATTGTATTTGTCTCAATGAGACTGATTAACACCTTTTATAGACCAGTGAGTGTATGAGAAGTACAGCTGGAAAATCATAGACCACTTTTTTTTTTATAAATCTGTTTCTATTCTTCACTCAACAAATATTCCTGGTCTGACAGGGTGAAGCACTGCACTAGGTTCTAGGAATTCAGAGATAAAAGGCATTCTCAATCTTCATGGAAAGTGAAGGAAAGATAAACAATTTTAATAGAAATGGTATTCAGTAGAAGATACTAGTCGTCATGGGTAACATGGAAGTGTGGACGATGCTGAGAATCCTGGAGCTGAGAAGACTGTGTCATGAATATTTCTCTAGTGTAGGAACCATGTGCCAACTTAGGGACAGTGTCTTTGTTCAAGCATACGTCTTTTCCATAACCTCATACTCTAGAAATATTGGTTGAATACGTGTGTTACTAAACTGAGAAGTGAAAACTGCTTGTGTATTTACAATACAACAAAATAACAACCGTCCATGATTGCAAGTTGAATCACTTGTGCTCCTTTGACTACATTCTGAGCTATTTAAATGTATTCAAAGCCCAATGATTACATGATACATCACCACAGCAATTGAACTTTTAGGAAATAATGTATTTCCAAACGCCCTCTGCTACAGCCCGTAGTAGTCTCTGATATTGAAACCAGACTTGATATCCATGACAGGCAAGATGCTTAAAGTGGTGTTTGGCTGGAAGTATTGTGAAATGATGATTCAGGTATTTTAAAAAGCTTATTATCTTCCTCAAAATGGAGACCATTTATCATTTTTCTACTGATTTAACACTGATAGCTAGAAAGAAATGTATGTTTCTTTCTTGCCTCAAATTACCTTTCCTTATCTTTAATGGCTACATTCTCAATTCATCTTTTTGATGGCTTGTAATTTGAATGGCTAAACAGTACCACTCAGACTCATTTTCCTTGTAAAATATGTTGGTTTTAAATTACACATGTCTGTTTGAGGCTGAAGAGCCTGTGAAAAATGTTTACTTGAGTTGGATATCACAGGGTTGTTGCAGTTACTGAGATATGCCAGCCTGTAGTTCTGAAGCAAATGTTATTATACAGTATATTAATTGTATAAAATTGTCATTGTACAGTATATTAATTGTATAATAATGAGACTGACATTTCATTTAATAGGCTTAGGAAATTGGGAAGTTAAATTATGTTTAAAAAATTGATAATCTGGTCCTTGTTTCTATTCTCATTACCTTTAACTACATTATATCAGAAGAGAAATAACATTACATGTGAGAGGAACATGCCATACAGATAAAATAGAATTATATGTGAAGAGACTATTATTAGATTAATATTGGTTAAGAGAGGGGATCCCTGGGTGGCTCAGAGGTTTGGCGCCTGCCTTTGGCCCAGGGCACGATCCTGGAGTCCCGGGATGGAGTCCCGCGTCGGGCTCCCGGCATGGAGCCTGTTTCTCCCTCTGCTTGTGTCTCTGCCTCTCTCTCTCTCTCTATCATAAATAAATAAATAAATAAATATTTTTAAAAAATATTGGTTAAGAGATTAAACTATAGTCCATTTATTCTAATGCCAGATCAAATGTTAAAAAATAATGTGGACATTAGAAAATGAAAAGGTAGCCATCTGAATAACTGATTGCAAAAATGCAGATTTTTAATACTCCTATTACTTGACATGAAAATTTTGCTATGATTTTGTAGAGTTA
Source organism: Canis lupus dingo (assembly GCF_003254725.2). Classification (NCBI taxonomy): domain Eukaryota; kingdom Metazoa; phylum Chordata; class Mammalia; order Carnivora; family Canidae; genus Canis; species Canis lupus. The sequence continues at coordinate 40,689,685 of NC_064265.1, read as the reverse complement.
TATGCATATAAACTAAAAATACAGCATATGTGTATGATTTTCTAGAGTTATTTACATATAAAAATACGCATATGTTTTTATTTATATCATACTATGGTGTACTCTGAACTAATTTAGAAGTTAGGTGATTCCATATAAGGTATTTATTTCTTCCTCCACATTTGTGACCTAGACTTTGAGGCTAGTCTTCATCCTAGATGGAGGCAAATTTGAAGCTAGATCACAGTAAATCTGTTGGCTAAGCATTGGCAGATATAATGGTGAAGACCTTAGCTGCAGAAAATGGTATGCTGCTATGATCCATCTTTTAGTGTTTGTACTGATTCCCCACAAAGACACATTTCACCTTATATGGCTACTGGTGGGGAAGGAAAACCTGACTAAACTTCAGGCCCCACGCTACAATCCTACCTCTATTGCCTGCTGCCAGATTACTCTGGGACGGCTGCTTCTTAGCTACCACCATCATCCTGCTCAGCCCCCTCCTCTTTTGAACATGTCTAGATCAACATTTGTCCCACACGTGTCTCCTTTTTCCAAGCACAGATTTTGAATTGGAATGTGACTATGGTATTGACTGTGCATTGAAATAATGATGCCAGGCTCCTCTTACAATTGATAGCACTTCTTCTAGGACTAAAACTTTTTACTCTCTCTATCCTAACCTTTTATCTTAAATTAGTTTAAGTTATAAGAAGTTCAAAGAATAGTACATAGTTCTTATGTGCCCTACCGATCTTCCCCCAGAGATTGTTACAGCTACAGGATATTGTTAAAACTAGGATATTGACTATTAACTACTATTAGCATAGGTATAGGTCTTATTCAGATTTCACCAGTTTTTACATATACTTTTAAATTTTAAAGTGTTTTAGTTCTATGAAAATTTATCACATATGCAGATTTGATCAACCACCACCCATTACCAAAATAATATTCTGTTACCACTAATAAGCTTGCATAGGTAACCTCTTAATCATAATAACCTTTTCCAACCCAAATCCCGGGCAAGCAAGAATCTATCCTCTATTACTATCTTTTTTTTAAATTTTTTTTTAAGTTTTATTTATTCATGCTAGACATAGAGAGAGAGAGAGGCAGAGACACAGGAGGAGGGGTAAGCAGGCCCATGCCGGGAGCCTGACGTGGGACTCGATCCCGGGACTCCAGGATCGCGCCCTGGGCCAAAGGCAGATGCAAAACCGCTGAGCCACCCAGGGATCCCCACCTCTATTACTATCTTTTGTCACTTTAAGAACATTACATACATGGAGCCATGCAATATAGGTGACCAATGTATTTCTTTCAACATAATGATACCTGTTTCATTGAAATTGTTCCATGTATCAACAGCTTATTCCTTGTTATTAGAAGATAGTATTTCATGTAATGAATGTAACACAGTTTGTTTATCCACTCACCCACTGAAGCACAGTTAGGTTGTTTTTAAACTGGGACTATTGCAAATAAAACTGCTGTAAAGATTAATATATAGTTTTTTTTTTTAAAGATGAACATAAGCTTACAAATCTAGAATAAATATCATGGAGTGGTAAGTATATATATATGTGTGTGTATGTATACATACATATATAAGTAAATATATTTAATATACTTACTAGTATAAGAAACTGACATAAGAATATTATAAGAAAAAAAAGAATATTATAAGAATGGTAGTACCATTCTGTCTTGCCACCAGCAATATATGCAAGAGCAACTATTTTCACACCCTCACCAACACTTGATTGTAAGTGATTTTTATCTTAGTCATTCAAATAGGTACTATAATAGTATGCCATGGAAGCTTTAATCTGTATTTTCCTTAATAATTTATATTGTTGAATATTTTTTCATGTGCTTATCTGCCATCTACATATTCTCTTTTGTAAAGAGGTTTTTCAAGTCTTTTTGCTCATTTTCCTTCTGGATTTATATGCTTCATTACTACTGAGTTTATAGAGTATTTTAAAATATATTTTAGACAAAAGTACTTTGTTGCCTAACTTGTTTGCAAATGTCTTCTCTTATTTGGCTTATTTTTCATCTGTGTCATAGTCAGTTGTAGAGAAATAGATATTAATTTTGATGAAGTCCAATTCATTATCTTTTATGGATCATGTCTTTGGTGGTATGCCTAAGAATGCTTCTTCTAACATCAAGTCCAAACATTGTCTATGTTTTCTTCTAAAGCGTTTTGTGTTTTACATCCAATAGATGTTCTATTTTGAGAAGTACTAGTTCTGTGGAGTTTAAATTACTATTATTATTTTTTAAAAATATTTTATTTATTTGACAAAGAGCGAGCCCAAGCAGGGGGAGCAGGAGATAGGAGAGGGGACCGATGTGGGGCTCAATTCCAGTACCCTGGGATTACAACCTGAGCTGGAGGTAGACACTTAATCCACTGAGTCACTCAGGTGCCCTGAATTATTTCTAATGGTATTTTTTTGGAAATTAATCACTAAGGTATAGAAATTCCAAAAAATGAAAATAAATATAAATTTTATTCTTTCTCAAAAAATGCAAAATTTATATTCAAACCCAATAATCTTGTCATCTCTGCAAATTGTGAGTCTAGAGTTTATTTATTTTTGTTAAATCAATAATCTTTAAGATTATAAACTATTATAATTATGTGTAAATAATTTAAAATGCATGGGTAAATATATATACATTCTTTTCAAAATAAAATTATATGGTATTACTCTATGTACATGAATTCTATGGTAGTATAATGATAGATTTGCTTCTATAGATTTAATTTGTTCTGTTCACTAAGAAAAGTTCAAAATGCAAAGAACATGTACAGCTTACTTATTAACCATATTCAGAATCTTAATTGGCTTTGTTTTTTTGTTTTTTTTACTTTCAGTATCTTAAAAAATTATCATCCAACACTACAAACTGAAATGGCTAAGGAATTAACTATTTCTCATAAAAGTAAAAAAAAAAAAAGAATCACAATTCATTAATTTATTCATTCTACCTATAATTTAAAATGGACTAAAAAATAAAATGGACTTATATTACTTAGACTTTATTATTTACTTTAATTTAGTCTCTCAGTAGCAAGGGCAAAAGAAATGGAACCTAACAGTAGTTAGTACTTGTGTACCAGAAATGAAGATCTCCCTAGCCCCCTTCCCCATAAAGACCATAATCACAGATAGTCTTCAAAATGACCTAAGAGTTTAGACTCATTTATTTTTTTTAATGAGGTAATTAATTTTCAGGGAGATGAAGTAAATTATTTAAAAGTATCAGTATGTAGCATCTTCAAGATTTCAAAACACAGAGTAATTCTTGAACCTTCTTCTATCCACTTAAGACTATTTAATATATCAGGTCATTTAAAAAATCTAGTTGAGGTAATGGAATGAAATGATATTATCTTTATGCTAGAAAATTTGAGCAAAGCACAACAGTAAAAAAATATACATATACTGTTGACTTTCTTGTTCAATGTTTTTTAGTTGATAAAATGCTGACAAGTATTCTCAGTTAAGAACTGGTATTTTATCCTACTAAAAAAATTACCCCTGCAAATAAATAATAGAAATACAAACAACATGATAAAAACAGGTGAAAAATTTGAACACTCATAAAAGGAGATATACAAATGTAAAGGAAGCATATGGAACGTGTTTAACATTGTTAGTCATTAGAAACATCAAAATCACAATGAAATTGTGTTTTACATACTTTCTAGAAAAAAAATAAATTTAAAAGATCACCAAAACCAAGTGTTGGTGAGCTATGAAACTGGAACTCTTACATATTACTGAAGAGAGATATCATCTTGACAAATACTTTGGAAAATGGTTTGGCAAGTTCTTCTAGAAATAACCCTATGCCTGTCATATGAAACAGCATATCTACTTCTAGATTTGTATTGAAGAACAATAAAAACATACACCCATGTAAAGACTTAGAAAAATTGGCAACCCTCTCTGTGTCCATCAACTGGAGAATAGATAAGCAAAGTTTGGCATATTCATACAACAGATCACTGCTGAACAAGAAATAAGAGCAAATTACTAATATATTTGACCTGGCTGAAATGCTAAAACACTGCTGAGCAGTGAAAGCCGTGGGCAAAAGTATACATACTCTGTTGTTCAATTTATAAGAAACACTATATAAGATAAAAATCAACTATAGTGTCAGAAAGATCAATATTTGCCTAGAGCCCAGGCTGTAGAGGGATTACTATATATGGAGTTATGTTGGAACTCATAGAAATGGACAAAATATTTAATACCTTGATTGTGATGATGGTTGTTACCTCAGTATATGCATTTGTCAGAGTGTGTAAAACCATATGCTGAAAATAGATGCATTTTATTTTTTAAAAAATCAATTCACAATAAACTTCATGTATAAAACTTTGATCAACCGTATGGAATTTGAAAAATGGAGTAGTGCATGTTTTCATAAGATGGAAGGACAACAGGTAGTGATATAAGCCTGAGGAGAAAAGAGGACAATTAAGTGCACATTCAAGGCAGTTAAAGTTGAACTAAACAAAGAAGAAAGTGTGGCGATTCTTAAAGAGGTTATTTTTGAGCTCTCCTCCAAGGATACAGATAGAAATAAGAATGGCATGAAAATAATAAGTGGAAAACTGACATATGCAGGGATCAGAGAATTGTGACCTTTACTGTAAATAGTAGGGCTTCACTGATAAGAAATTGAAAGTAAGTGAACTGGAGCAATATAAAAGGAAATCATAAAAAGAAAATTTTTGGTTGCCCAGATCTGAGCTTTAACATTTTCTACATGTAGGTCTTTGAAGAAATATCTTAATAAGTTCTCTGTGATTCAGTTTTTACAAACTAAAGTAAAAAAAAAAAAAGAAAAAAGAAGAAGAAGAGAAAAATATGAGGCTCTAAGATCATGCTATAGGATTACTCTCATTATTAAATTAGATCTGTCTATGAATGTTCTGGCATAGTGCCTGGAGCTCTTTGACCCTAAGGATATTGTAGAAGCTAAGAATTGCTTCTCTTCACTAATGAGTATTATAAATACAGTTCTAATGAATATTAAACTTCTTAGATTATTTTTACCATAAAAATGAAACAAAATAATTAAAAATGATATATTCTATAATAAATATTTCCTAAGCCACACAGTAATGTTATTATTTACTATAGAACACATTCCAGAATCTATGAAATATATTTTATAGTAAATATAATAATTATATACATCAAAATATTTACTTAAGTGCAATAAGGAATTATTTATTAGTTATATTACAACATTATAATGATGTGCATATGTTGGAACCCAGGGAATTAAAAAAAAACAAATTTCTTAAAATGAAGATAATAAGAACAAATTATTTTTCCAAATATTAGTGAATTTTAATATGGCCCTAGAATTACATGGAGAAGAGTTACAAGCTAGAAAAAAAAATGATCAAATAAATTTTAACATAAAAATAGAAGAAGAATGCTAAGAAAAAATGAAAACAACCACCATCAAATAAAGAGCCAAATAAGAAAACCAACAGCATAAAAGATCGTTGAAATAAGTGACATTGCAAAACAGAGTATTCCTCACATACAAATACTGATTTATTAAACAGTTCATCCCTCTGTTGAGAGATAGAGGAAGAAGGGAGGGAGAGGGAGCGAGAGAGGAATGAGATGTAGAGATGTAAGACTGACGAGAGAGGATTGAAGTGTCTGCTGTTCTACAACAAATGCTACAAAAAGAAAGACAGATTTACAAGTAAGAGAAAAAAATGAACACTTTCATCAAAGATGCTGGCCATTAGGCATGGGAAGACGGAGAGTAAGATGAAAAAATGTCTCAGGAGGGCTCAGGAGACAGATGGAACAGATAAAAGACTAAAAAATCAGCTTGTTGAGGAAAAGTCTTCAAAAAACATTCTAAATTCAGACTCTGAATAACTTGAAGACCTGCTGAGAGAATGTCTGTCAGGAATAGAAGATGATGTATATAATAAACAATTAATGGTTTATAACAGAAAGTGAGGGAACTTCAATGCAAACCCTCTTCCTAATTACAAGCTAAAGTCACAAGTATCCTTCAGAATTTTGATAAATCAAGTTACATACAGTTATATACAGACCTGGGCCAATAGACTAAAATATTACACTGACCCAGCTCCCCTTTCATGTTTGTGTTACTAATTGATTCCCACTACAAAGGAACTGAAATAGTGGCTAAGAAGGGTCTAGGCTAGACTGGACTGCATGGTTGCCTTTAATGCTCAAAAATCATTTGGATTTCAAACAAAACAAAACAAATTTATTTGGGTCTCAAGGTTTTTCTAGTGCTCTGCTCTTTCTTGCTATTCTTTAAAATAAAAAATTATTAGAAGAATTTGTGAACAACCATAAATGTGGGGATGAAAGGCTCTTAGAATGCAGCTTTTCTTGCTGTAGGCAATAAATGAACCCTTGAGCATATAATTATAAATTATATTTCTTTAACATTTATTGATAACTTAAATTTCATTTTCATTAAATAATACCTTCCATGCACTATGAAATCAGAGGTCCTTTATATTCATTCATGGCAAATCCTACTTTTTCAAAATCTTCAAAAATCTTTATGCATCTGGATTTTCTTTTTTTTTAAGATTTATTTATTTATTTATTCATGATAGACATAGAGAGAGAGAGAGGCAGAGACACAGGAGGAGGGAGAAGTAGGCTCCATGCAGAGAGCCCGACGTGGGACTCGATCCGGGACTCCAGGATTGCACCCTGGGACAAAGGCAGGCGCCAAACCGCTGAGCCACCCAGGGATCCCCCATCTGGATTTTCATATATTATATTAGAGTCGAATATATTTGTTAGTTGAGAACTATTATGTTAAATCAACAATTACAAAAATTTCCATAAGAATCATACAAATATTTACTGCTGATTTGATCAGTGTCTACGGTAATAGATTTCCCCTGGGTTTTACATCCATGGACAACAGCCTTCTTCTAGGATCTTCATTCTAAACTCATGATCCTGGCAGATGGGCAGCCATAGCCTGCACAACTGAAGGGATGATCTCCCATGGCCTGTGTACATGAGGCCAGTTTTCTTGGTGACACAACTAGGTAAAGAGGAATTCTGAGGTATTTATATGTTAATATAGAGTTGTATCTCATTATTTTTATCTCTGAAAAGTTGTATGGATAGCTTAACCATTTCCTTATTGCAATGCAATTATATTCTGCTTTATTCAAAGGGTGTTTCAGAAAATGCTTTAGGGACACCTGGGTGTCTCAGCAGTTGAGCATCTGCCTTTGGCTCAGGGTGTGAACCCAGGGTCCTGGGATTAAGTCCTGCATTGGGCTCCCCACAGGGAGCCTGCTTCTCCCTCTATGTCTCTGCCTCTCTCTGTCTCTGTGTCTCTCCTGAATAAATAAATAAAATCTTAAAAAACAAGAAGGAAAGAAACATACTCGTACATGATTCTTTATACTCATTTATATGTCTAGAAGATTTAAATGTAGAAATATTTTTAATCTCCAGAAGATATATTCCTTCCAAATGTTGTGCACAGTTTACTTCCACCAATGGTGTGTGAATGAATTATATTACAGCATCCCTACATACTAGATAACATGATATTTTTATATAAACCTTTTTATTTTAATGAATTTCTCCTTGACCACAACTGATACTGAACACCAGTACCTCTTATTGTTTTCAGGGATCTTTTATATATTCTCAAAGAAAAAAAAATCTCTTCTACATTTGTTATAAATATTTTCTCCCACTTTGTAATTTGTCTTTTAATTTTTTTGTAGGGCATTTTATTACATGGAAAGGGCAGGATGTCTTGATTTGTTTTTATTTATGAAGTATACCTCTATGAAGTTTTTTCTCCTTATGACTTTTTGGAGTTTTCATTTTGGCTTAAAAATATTCAAAACGTTAAAAAATATGAAAGTGCTTCTATTATAAATACTCTTATGTGTTGTGTATTTAGCAAAAAATAAGAAGTTTTTTAACTCAAAGATTTACATACTGTGTTCTATACTATTGTAGACAGAAAAATAGACACCCCGACATGTCCATGTCCTAATCCCTGGTAGCTGAATGCATTATCTTAAATGGGAAAAGACATTTGTAGAAATAATTAAATTAGGAATCTTGAGTTAGAGAGATTATCCTGGATTGGCCCAAGATAATCACAAAAGCTTTTATAAGTGAAAAGGGTAGGAAGGAAAGTCAGAAGCAGAAAATAATATTTAGAGATGTGACTAAATGGAAATTAAAGTAATAAAATTGCTGGTTTTGAAGATGCTTTCCACAAGTCAAGGAATGAAGAAAGTTTCTAGAAGCTAGAAAAAATGGTGTGCAGCAGAATTTTCCCCTGGAGCCTCCAGAGAGAAATACAGTCCGTGCTGACAAACTGATTTTAGCCCAGTGATTCCTATTTCCCATTTCTGACTTTGTAACTGCAAAATAATAAATTTGTGTTGTTTTAAGACACCAATTTGTCATACTTTGTTATAGCAGCAATAGGAAAATGATACACATACTAAAATAGGCAAGTAAAATATAATCTCAGTACGTGTGTGACTGAGGAAGAGGAGAAAGGGTGAGGTTATTATAGAGTGGGACTCTCCAGTACAGCAACCATCAGCCACAGACTTGAGCAGAAAAGGAGAAAGGGCTTTTCGTAGACAACTGGCCACTTCCACCATTAATAATTGTTCAAAGTGACAACATGACCAAAAAAGACCCAAGGCAAAAAAGCATAAAATGATATAAAGAGTGATAGGAAATTTTGATAAAATGTGTGTTCCACTCAAGAGATTAAAATGATCCTAAATGCTGGAGAACATCACAGCCTGATTATTATTTTTGAAACAAAACCATAAAACGATACATAAAAGGCTGACATTCAATACACTTGTACGATAAAAGATGTCACAAACAAAAATAACAAGTGACAGAATGGGAGAAAAATATTTACAACATACGCTGCAGTTAAAAGATCTTATCCACACTATGTCAATGTTCCTATAAATGGAATCTGAAACAAGAGTAAAGGAAATAAAAGCAGAGAAGCAAAGAGACAAATGGCTGCAAATGAATGGACGTTTTGTGAAAGAGAAACAACTGACCAATCAATGTATGAAAACTTGGTCAATGCTAATGTTATTCCTAATTCTATATCTAAAATTAATCCTTAACTTAATTTTATGACTAGGTTGAAAGAGAGGGCAATTTGTACTGTCTAAGAGTAAATTACTAGTGTCTTGATTTAGACAGAACATAGGAGATAAAACAGGAGAAGCGGACATCACTTTCTGAGAATTTCATTACTTGGAATCTGTGAAGAGTTGGAAGATAAAATTAAGCTAAATTGCTGCTTTATAGCTCTTATCTTTAGGATTGACCAGAAAAAATGAAGTTCAAATTTATCACACTGCTATGGGATAAGTCTAAGATCAATAATATTTTCCTTGTATTTCTTTCCCCCGCTTTTTAATAGAAGAGAGATACCAGACGTCTATTTAGAAGTTGCATGGTAAACAACATTTAAACTTTATGAATTGATCTTGTAATTGTAGAAGTTTCTGTTATGAACCATCCTTATTAATGCTGTTAAATTATTTTTACCTTGAATTTTATTTTCCTTGACATCATAGTACAAGAATCTGAGAACATAAGAATATTGTCCAGTAGTAACTTTTCCTAGCTGAGTTTGTTTATCTATCATCTATCTATTTATTTAGTTATTTTTCAAGATTTTATTTATTTATTCATGAGAGACACACAGAGAGAGGCAGAGACACAGGCAGAGGGAGAAACAGCCTCTTCACAGGGAGCCCGATGCAGGACTTGATCCCTAGGCCCTGGGATCAGGTCTTGAGCTGAAAGCAGATGCTCAACCACTGAGCCAAGGCATCCTCCTAGGTGAGATTTTAAGAGGTATGAAATGAGTATTCTTTTTTAAAAGTAACTGTGACCTAGCCTCATAAAGTTCTGGATATTAAGGTGGCTGATTCCTTGAGCTGTATCAAAATTCTCCTGCTTAATATTTTAAAGAATATTTTGCTCATAATGTACATGTGTACATCATTTCAACTATTTTATGTCAGTATACATTTGTCATAAATATATGTCATATCCTTTGTTACTGGAAGTAGAGAAAGTAAGGTTTAAAAACTGAAAATGTACCTAGGTTAAAGGCTTAGTTCAGAAAGTTAAAGAATCTGAATATATATAGGACCTAATTTCTAAATCTATGATAATACAGCTTTTAAAAATGTTGATTTTACTTTGCCTTAATTAAGAATCTTTAATTTTTATTCCTTAAGATCAGACATCTGCCTCAAAGTTCGAGCCAATTGTCATATCATGGCATGATGGATTTTTATTCTACTTTTTAACATTAGTCATCTCCTTTATTTGTAATTCCTAATCCATTTTACGTTTCGACCTCTCACCTGGGCTTTGGGGAGCCTTGTTATCTTGTCATCTGCCTAACTTTCAATGTCATTACGTCTACTGTATGTCCACTTTCATCTTAAAAACATGCTTTATCTCTTATCCTCAATGGCCCCTTTACTTTAACTTGTTTTCTTTTCTGAAGCTGTGCCGTGGGTCAGATATGGACAATTATTTTGCTACACTCAGTCCTGTATCATTTTTCCTCATCAGTGCTGCAGGACTGATCAATGTCCCAGTCCCCATATCCCAAGACTAATTATCTTACAGTAATCTAAATTGAATTAAATATGCTATCTCTTAGCATGACTGACTGAAATGGAAAATAATGTGAAAACTTCACTATTACTAGTGGATATAACATTAAAGGTGGGGGGGAAGCAAATGTCTTGAAAATTAAATTTGAAATGTACCATGGCAAATACACAGCCACATCCTACTAAAAAAGTAAAAAGTACTTAATGATTCTGTTTAAGTAACAGTTTTGTATCTCATGATTCTTCTTCACCTATAAAGGAACCTGCAATTCTAGGCACTATAAACTATTGCCCTGACTTTACACAAAGCATTCTTGGAGGTATTTATATTGTCTACATGTAACAACCCTCAGAGCAACACGTTGCAAATATACATTGGGATAACAACCTATCTTGTGCAAGCCATGTGTCCTCATCCTCATATGGTCTACTGCATTGATTTAACTTCTCAAACTCTAAATTAATAGCTATCAGTAAGTATGTAATATAGAGCGTATTTTTAAAAATCACCTGTGGAATTTCCCAAATTTGGCTGTCTGGCTTTAACACTACCTTCCAATGATTCTGATTCAGTAGGTCTAGAGTAGGGCATAAGAATAGGCATTTTAGGGGCACCTGGATGGCTCAGTTGGTTAAGCATCTGACTCTTGATTTCAGCTCAAGTCATGATCTCAGTGTGGTGGTATTGAGCCTCACATTAAGTTCGGTGTTCAGTGCAGAGTCTGCTTGTCCCTCTCCCTCTGCTCCTCCGGTTCCCTCCGCTCCTCCCGTTGTTCCTCCCCCTGTGCTTGCTCTCTCTCTCTAATAAATAAAATCTTTAAAAAAATATGCATTTAAAACACCCCAGAGTATTTCTTAGGTATATTAACATTTGAGAGTCACCAAATTACCAGTAAATTTATTCATTTACATAAAAGAGTTGTTTCTAAGGCATAAAACAAACCACTGTGGTCTAAGGGGTAAATATTAGGCCTTCTATTATTTTTTTAACCTAAAAATAAGATAGAACTTAGGCTTCAGTAATATTTAATATATAGAACTAGTCTCCTTAGGTAGCCACAAAGCCTGTTGGTATGTGGGATATCTATTAGGAAGTGCTGGGTTTCCACAAGACAGAGGAGTTGTAAGGGCCATCTTCCCTTACTTTTTTGTAAATTGCATAAGAAGGCAGTCTCGGTGTATCCAGTTAAGTTGTTTTACAGATTATGTTCTCTAGTCTTAACTGAACCAATATTTAGAAAATGGAAAACTGACTTAACAATCTTTTTACTAAAGAAAGACCAGCAATAGAGAATGATAAATATTTCAGAACATGCTGGCTATTAAAAGAAATGGCAGAGCCAGTGTTTCTTATTAGACAACCACACTAAAAGAGAAGACAAAAGCCTAATGGCAATATTTCAGAAATCTAATGAAGTTTCTTTTCATGTTTCTTAATAATGAAGAGAAAAGCCATATACCGTTGCTGAAATAGTCACTCTACTGAAGCAGTAAAATTAGCTAGAATAGTACAAAGAAAACAAAATAGAAACAAATTTTTTTTCTTTCATCAGTAGATACTGTTGACAGGTACAAGAATATATTATTGATGACTTAAAGAGACAAACTGTAAGAAAAGTATGCACTGTGAGAGGTTTGCTATAAAGTTACATGATAGTCCTGATATTTTTAATGTGTCTCATTTTATTTTCTAGATTTTCTTTTCCAAACTCATATATCAAGAAGTGCATTTGGGATGCTACTAAAAGAAAGGTGCACTGGATAATGTGTCTTTTAAAATACTTTAAAATATTTCGAGGACAAGCTGAATTTCTAGGCTCAAGGTACAAAGATCATACTATGCATGAATTTCATTCACAGTATTTTTCAGAGAAAAGCTATTATCCCTTTACAGAGATAGAAATCAGAAGTGTGCAAATTACACATGCCAACATCCAGGTCATTAATTTCACAAAATGAGATCTTTAAAATGTAGTAGACTTATAAATACTTTATAAGTATACGTAGAATAACTGTGGAAATCTTTTTAACCACAGATAAGTATTCTGGTTATCTTCTGGCAAAATAGAAATAATTGAATAAAAATGATTGGCACTCTTTTTGTTTACAAATATAAGTATTTCAAATATATTGATTCTTTTTTTGATGATAACTGTCTGCTAGTAGTATACTACTTGATAGATATTTTTGAAAATGTAAACACAATCCATCCCTAAAATGTAAAGGTCATGCTTTTAAAATGAGTAAGAAAACAATTTTTTTTTAGATTTATTTATTTATTCATGATAGACATAGAGAGAGAGAAAGAGGCAGAGACACAGGCAGAGGGAGAAGCAGGCTCCATGCACCGGAAGCTCGACGTGAGATTCGATCCCGGGTCTCCAGGATCGCGCCCTGGGCCAAAGGCAGGAGCTAAACCGCTGAGCCACCCAGGGATCCCAGAAAACAATTTTTTAAAGAAGAGACATCTGTTAGTAAGAAACACTTTAGAAATATGAATATTTGAGTATTTTCAACATTTCATGATTTTGTTACCTAAAATAATTTGTATGACTTAAAACAATATGTTTAATCTATACTTTGAATAAAGTTGAAACATATTCTAATCTATTTAAAATGTTTCAAAAGTAATATCTTTAATAAACTTTGAAGCTACTTACTCATGTATAACACACATATTTTCAGATTTATTTACAAAAGCATTTAAGTTTTTAGAGGAAAGAATTTTAACTTCTCTATTTTAAGAAAAAATTTTACATACTTATTCATATAGTATATTATTTAAAAGCAATACTTTTAAGTTTAGCCAATACTATTCTTCTATTTGCATTTATTTATGTATATTATATATTTTTGTGATATCTCATTTTCAGATATCACAGCTAATATAACCAAGTATCAGAAAAAAAAACAAACTTAAAAGCAAACCTTCAAAATTTCCAATATGCTAAATATGAATATTCAGAAGTAATAGCACAAATACAAGCACACTGTCATGTAAAATATTAAATTATCTACAGCACTGTCATAAAGGAAATTTTCAACTTTTAATGTTTGTAGGTCCTCTTTTTGGGTTCTCAAGGAAGTTATACTTTTGCCAGGGTCAGGATGACTTCACCAAACTTCAAAGCATGGGCTCTATTTCTGCCCTGAGCACACATTGTGCATCTGCTTTGTTAGCAAATGACCTGAAAGACACATTTCAAACTAAAGAGTAAAAAACTCCCTAAATTCTGTTCCCATTCCTCTGAAGCTTACAATCTTGCACATACTAAAAGCATAAAGTAAAGTTTGTAATTTTCTAAAATGTCCTTTGTCATGATGATTTATGACTCTTGATGTAAAAAGCAAAACAACAAAAAAAATATATAACCTTGTTCTTTTTCCAGAGCATTCTTCTCCAGAACACTCTATTCTTTGTGAAGACTGTGTATCATAAGCAGCTGTCTTCACTTGGGCTCAAATAAAACTCTCTTTTCTAAGAAATTCTAAAAGGTTTGTTCATATTCTATCAACAACTGTAGTAAATGCCCAAAGATTTTATGAAGTTAATACATAAAAATAAAATCTTTAATTCAAAATGATACTTGTTTTGACACATAACTCTTTTGACTGCAATAAATAATTTATTAATAGAATAGTGCATACATATTCACCAAATTATAATTAAACAAATACACATATATTATTAGGGAGAACGCATGCTCAAAAAGTTTGGAGGCCACCAACATAGCTTACTATGCTCATGAAGAAACCCCTTTGACAGCCACAATGTGCAATCTTAAATTCATTCATGAATCTTAGAGGAGCATGGGTAAAAGGGGTAGTTGGATTATTGTTATTAAAACCAAAGGAAAATCAGTGATGTGCTGGTAAAGATTTAAAAACAACACGGGGGTGGGAGGAAGTGCTGATGTGCAATGTTTGCTGATTTCTCTGATGAAAATACTCCTACTTCAGCCGATTTCAGATTACTGAAAACAACATGTGGGGCTGGGAATTGATGAGGACAATCAACTATTGCAAACTGGTACAAGCTGGTCTAAACACCATTGGATAAAGTCCATGTCCTGTTGGCAGGAGATTATTCTACTCTCATTTGTCAAAAATTATATGAAATCACAGTAAAAAAACCTCTTGACTTGAATTTTCTTCTCTTAAAAAAAATTTCCCTAAAATACTGAATTAGAACTCTTATGTGCTTTCTCAGTAAATGGCACTTTCTAATCCTAATTATTTTTCACATTCTTAGTTTCACAATGTAATCTGTAGGTACACATGATTTCTAGGTATGTTTGATAGAAAAGAGTAGGATATGGAGAGTGAGAAAGGGAGGGAAGGCATATTTCTGCAATAAAGAAAATATATTTTAATGCTATGTAACGATGTTTTTCAACAGAATTAGCTAAAATGTTTGGCTAAAAATCACTAAGAAAACCAAGTATGACATACATAAACTTCCCATCATGGTAATATTATAAGAATACATGTAAAAATCTCTCTCTCTCTCTCTCTCTGACATACGAAGACACCACATATTCAACTAGAGACTAGCTATTAAGTGTCTTGAGTAAGTTCCCTTGGAACAAATCAAAGACAAAATGCACTTTACTCTCATGTGAACTAATTTCTATTCCAGTGTTTTTCCACTAAGCAAATTATGATTTTTCCTTTCTCATTAAGGTTAATTTAGAAAAGAACAGAGTGTTTGATTGCTGGTGGATTCCTCTTCAACACGCTGCTCACATACAAGAATCAATTACACTTGGCTCATCCAATTCTTAAAAATGGTTTTAGATTGCTTTATAACTCCAATCTATTTGTCAAATTACTCTGCCATTATCTTTGTGTTCACTGAAGCTAGGACAAAATTGTGTTTAAACAACGGTTTACTTTAATATCCTAAAGTTCAAAAAAAGATAATTGAACAAACACTATGCAAATATGTACTTTGAAATGAACATCCCTGGTTACTTTGTACTAGAACTCCTAGTATTCCAAAATTTTACTTACATACAATAATACCCCTTATATGATGAGGATAAGCATAGGTTAAATTAATTTCTCTCAAATATCTTAACTAAAAAGTCACAGAAACTTCATCTTATTGACTGAACTTGTCAGGAAAGATCACTAAATTATCATGCCAACCAATTTTATGTGGCAAGAGAAAACACAATAATTCGCGGATAATTGCCTAAGTCTTCTAACTTGGACTGTCTGCTTCCAAGCCTACTCTCCTCTACTCCATTGTCTACATTGCTGTCAAGTTAATTTTCCTTTTTATAGTAATTGATTTGCTTCCTTATTTGCTTCCATGTATAGAATTTCTACCAAATAAACTCCATAAACAGACTGTCAAGGTCTTTGGCAACACAGCTTGAAGTGAATCCTTCCTTTAGTCATGCACTCATCTATTGATTCATTCATTCAAAAAGATTTTTGAGCCTTATTTCCTAAATATGTCTTAATATTTGTGACTTTAAAAAAAGGCTTAATTTTTCAGAGCATTTTTAAGTTCCTTGCAAAACTGAAATGAAGTTACAGAAATACTTCATATACACACTGTCCCCACACATATGTATCATCCCCCATTACTGACGTCCTCCACCAAAGAGGTACATGTGTTACAAATGATGAACAAACACGGACACATCCTAATCACTCAAAGTCCATAGTTTACGTTGGGATTCACTCTTGGTCTTTATACATCTGTGGATTGGGACAAATGTATAATCCATCATTATAATATCATACAGAGTATTTTCACTGCCCTAAAAACCATCCACATGATGATGGATGACCCACATAATCATCCTTCTCTCCCCCTCCCACCCATTGTTAGCCAGTGATCTCTTAGGGTCTTCAGTTTGGCCTTTGTCACGTATTTGGACTGATATAGTATGCAGCCTTTTTGGATTGGCTACTTTCCCTCAGTAAATGCATTTACAAATCTTCCATTTGTTTTCGTAGCTTGATAGATCCTTTATTTCTAGTGCTGAGTGATAGTCTATTGTCTGGATGGAATTATTTCCATAATTCAACACATTTTTTTTATTTCATTTTATATATCTCAGATACACTGCTAGGCACTGAGGAGAAGCAGATGTGTACCTGGTAACCTTGTAAAGATCATTTTTATGTATCTTTAACTTAGATCATAACTTAAAACCCATTGAGAGTAGGAACTATCTCATACTTGTTTGTAGCTTTCAGGGAAAGCAGGATAATGAAAGCATATAAATGTGTGTTGCTGCTATGTATGGTGATGATTATCAGACAAATAATGATGATAATAGATAAAAATGATGAGTAATAGAAAATAAAGAAAAATCTGATTTTAACACTACAAATCATACAGTTAAAAAGATATGAATATTATACATGCTAATATCCTTACAAACCTAAATGACAAAACCTTTATTTCCACATAAGCTATGAACAATCAATACTGCATTCTACATTATCTTGCTAAAGCAGAATACAGAGACATTTAAACACTTTATAAAGTAACAAATTAATATGAAAATTGTAGTATTTCTACCTGAAGGAGAGTATCAAAGATATATTCATCTATCCTTTGTCCTTATTGGCTGAGGACAATGACCTATTCAGTGCAGGAAATTGTAACCAAACTATGATCTCCATAAAATGTCAGCCCTTCTATGTAGTAGTGGTCTTTCCTCTTTTTATGAAGTATGGGTTCAGATACCAGAATTCTTTGCATTTGTTTTAATGGCACTCATATGTCATTCTACCTTCCATTATTACGTGTACTCTATATTTTTTGACCTGTTATTTCCTTCCAGACTTCTAACAGATTATATATACTTTGAGTTCAGTTCTCATGTTCTATTAGATTTGTGTCCCTCTCATCACCCGGGAGATCAAGACTATTGTAAATGTCAACCAAGAGCATTGTAAATCCAAAGGTGATCTACTTCTTGCCCCAAAGTTACTGTCCAAGTAGATGGTATCTTACAAAGAAGATAATTGTTTTCATCATCAGTCAAGAGTTGTAAATTTTTTTAAAAGCATAGGTATTGGGAGGCACACTAGGACTTGCTTTTCTTCCCTTTGGCTCTTCCCTGATCTTATGGGTTTTTCTGGTTTGTCTATTTTTCTTCCTTTTGTGCTTTCTTCATTTTGCCTACTATAACATGGAGCTTTGGATTTAGAATTTTTAATTTAAGATCCTGATTATCTGGCCTCTTCTGTTTTGTTTTTCTGGCCACAGATAGAAAGACCTTCCTTCAACAGAGCTATATATTATTCTATTTCTAATTTAGTCATGCTTTCTTGGAAA
The DNA here is from genome assembly GCF_003254725.2 of Canis lupus dingo. Lineage (NCBI taxonomy): Eukaryota > Metazoa > Chordata > Mammalia > Carnivora > Canidae > Canis > Canis lupus. The sequence goes on along the minus strand of NC_064265.1, from coordinate 40,671,677 downwards.
GCAAATAATACAGGGTTACATCGTAACTCACAAAAAAAATGGCCTATCCATACCAACATTCTGACTTTCTACTGTCTTCAAGTCATAGCTGTGTTAAATCTATGATCTGGATTTCCAAGAAACAAAACAATTTTGAACTGTCTCAATAAATATCAACATGTGTCAAATTATGTATCAGGAGTGGAGATCAGGTGATTTTTCATTATCAATCAATCAATCAGGGGTATCTGACCCCTGCCCATTTCTTATCTAATCAACTGTCCAAGAACCTATTTTAAGGTACATATTTTTATCTTCATCATAGTTATTTGACTATAAGAAAAGAAATGGTCTCATTCTAAATTAAACAATCAAACCACATTAAACAAGTAAATTTAAAATATGGGCTAAATCACCAAATTAGAGGAAAACCATTGGGGCTATTAAAAATAGGATCTTAGTATCGGGATATTATGAACCAATCTTTTAAAATTCTGCCATCATTTTGCTCATCTCTAAACTGTGATTTTTCACTCACATGACCAGCGGGCAGGGTTCTCTAACTGGCAAAACCACAAACCACCTGAATCATATTGTCTGAGAGAAGGGATGGGCATAAAGATAAAAAAGCAAAAAAAAAAAAATTACTAGGATTTTAGTGGACTCTTTTTAAAAAGGTTTTATTTATTTATTTATTTGACAGAAAGAGAGAGCACGTGTGCACCCACAAGCAAGGTGACAGGAAGAGGGAGAGGGAGAAGCAGGCTCCCTGCTGAGCAAGGAGCTTGCTGTAGGGCTCGATCTCAGGACCCTGGGATCATGACCTGAGCTAAAGGCAGACACTTAACCAACTGAGTCATCCAAGTGCCCCTGGAACAATTTTTTAATTTAATTTATTTATTTGAGAGGAAGAGGGAGAGAGGGAACATGGGGAGGAGGAGTGGCAAAGCAAGAAAGAGAAAATCTCAAGCAGACTCTGGGCAGAGGATGGAGCCTCAAGATGGGGGCCAAGATCATGACCTGAGCCAAAATCAAGAGACAAATGCTCAACTGACTGAGCCACCCAGGCGCCCCTTAAGTGGAATAATTTTGGGAAAATTAAAAAAAAAAATAGAGAGCAACCCTAGCAGAAAGAACAATTTCTCTATTTTCTTAAAATAAAAAGTAGATGAGAACAAGTCTACCATTTTTCTTTTAAAAAATGAAATGGTCTATCAGTGCTACAGAGAAATCACATGTTAACTAACTATACCTATTCTCTACTTGTCACCACCAATATCCTCATTCTCAGCAAATGACATCATTTTTAATTTCTCAGAGTGAAGAAGCCATACATAATAAAAGCCACCACCATCCACATGTATGTGTTCTCTGATCTTCTCTGCCTCTTCATGGGGGTGTGTCCTTCTGTTATTTATGGCTAATCTCTCCCTCGGTGATTCAAATTTATCTTCTTCTGTCTTCCTGTAGATCAGACCCTCTCTTTGTTGTATCTATCACCAATCCTGCTCCTAATGTCTTCTTTCCATTGGTGTATTATTTTGATTCTGATCTCTCCCATCTTAACATGTTCACACGCATGCTCACTAGCCAGTGCATAGCTTCTTCAAACCACTGCTTTATCTCTCTCATCTCTTGCATGTCACCATTAAGTGACCTGACAGGTTTTTGTACACCCACAGCTTCCACATCCTCCATTTGTTTTTATTTCTCTCTTGCCTGCAAACCATCTTCTGTTCTGCACTGGAAGGAAGCTTTTTTTTTCAAACTTAGGCATTCTTATTCCTTTCTTTTCCCAAACCAGTATATCCTTCTCTCCCCAAATACTTACTTCACCTTCTGTGTTTTCTGCATGAATGTATGACTTTCATCTATCCAATTAGTTGTTCAACATTGAAGCCTGCACAATATTTTTATTCTCTACCTCCATGACCCTAACATCCAATTAATTACCAATTTCTATCCACACTATTCCTAAAGAGAATCTAAAATATTTGTGTACTGCAGAAAATTTATCCAAAACTTGGACAAAGAATGGCATGAACTTTCAATGTCATATAGGGGCATTTTTTAACAAGCTTAACCAAGGCAATTATCTAGCAGAAGGTGCTTGCATTTGAAAGATAGACACAATGGAATTGTGTAATTTGAAGATAGCCATCTGGAAGAAAATGATGGCAAAAGTTTTGGTTTTATCACCCTGTCAGATATGAACTGGTTTTACATCTCACCTGAATCTGATTTTTCATTCCTCTTTTTAAAATAATGCCTATCAATAGTTCTTCAAAATGTTTTTTTCTGTGTATGTGTGCTTGCTTTTATCATCTTAATGCTTCTCCAACAATTAAGTGAATACAAATTTGTCCCATGTTCCTTCTTTCATTAGTATGAAAGTCGTATTGTAACATTTTAAGAATTATACTGCAATAGTATCTCTCTGTTCCCAAAATTATTGCCTAAACTTAGGCCACCACTATATGTTTCCTTAATTATATTACTGCAAGTGCTTTTGACTGGTCTTGCTGCCCAAGGTCACCTAAATCCTACCCATTCTTTGCAGAATGATTTTTCAAAACCACAGTTCTGAATGTGTCACCTTCTGTTTGAAGCATCAAACATTTTCATATGATTCATAAAATCGCTCATAAGCCCTTGTCACCAGGTTCTTGCCTACCTCTGCAGGCTGGTTTCCACACTAGCCTACCATGACTGTTGCTCCCCAGATTAATCTATTTTTAGCTGTTTAACATGTCTCTTCTCTATTTCCTCATGATGCACCTTATAACTTGAATGTTCTCCTGATTGCCATCCAGTATCATTTGGGACCATGACACTGGTTATTGTATATATCAGGTTATCAATTCTCAATGTCTCACCTTATACATCCTTTCTTCCTGATAATAATCTCTCAAATATAGGTGAAGAGGTCCCTTCCAGGTGATTTCCTGTGCTTGCTCTCCATGGCACTTACCACAATACATTATGTCTACTTGTCTTTATCCCCTAGCAGTGTCTAAAACCTTTACTGTCAGGAATTCGTCTCTCTTAGGTACCACATTGCTCCCAAAGCCTAATATGGTAACTGATACATAATATATTCATTAACTACTTAATATTTAAGTTATTATTAATAATAGTAAAATTGGGACCTTGAAAGTTTAAGGGTTATACTTATTATTACACATCTGATGTTTTTGCATACCTGATAATAGATAAAATGAGATCCCTACCTTCTTCTATTCTAGTGCTTTTACCAACATATATAATGCTTCTATATCACATTTGTCAGTATCAAATCCCCTAAGTTTTAGTAACTAAGTACACATTAGCAGTGGTGATAGCTACCTTCAATTAATCATCTGCTACACATAGTTATGTCTTAATGTTCGATCTTCAAGCAGGGAATGAGTTTAGTAATACCAGCTCTGCTTTACTAGGAAGAAACTATGGCTTAGAACATTGTAACATTCCTGGTGGGTATTAGAGTCCAGATTGGAACTCCGGTTTAGGATTTTCCCCATTACACTATAACTATAAGCAGATCCTAGTGTTTGACTTATCATATTTTGAGTTATACTTAATCATTTAATTAATTATACCTACAGTTACATATTCTAATTATTTTTTCAATAAACACACACTATATGTCAGCTTTATCCCCCATGTATTATGCTAAGTATCAGATATGTAATCATGTAGCCCTTGCTCTCAAGAAATTTACAGACTAATGGGAGATGAAAGCAGGCTATGAGACTAAGACAGGGGAATGTGCTCCATATACTCTAAGATTCCTCCAAAGGCCAATTGGCCTAGATTTGTAAAGGAGTCTGAAAACTAAAGGAAATGATATATTGGTTCTATCCTAAAGGCATTATGGATGTGTACAAGATGAAGAGGGGTTATATATTCCATTCAGGGAGTAGGTTTTCAGGAGAAAAAATTTGAGATGAAAAAAAAGTAATCAGATACCAGATAGCAAAGAGCTTTATATTACATGGTTGAGCAGATGGAATTTATTTTCAGGGAAAGTAAGAGCCTTGATGTAATGTAAATAACACTAGTTAATGTAATAGATAAATGTTGAATTCTCAGTGGCTAAACACAACATATATATATATATATATATAAAATATATATGCATATATAACACATATATACATATTCATACAACATATATATAACACAATATATATAAATTATATATATATGTATATAATTTCAAGTGTATACCACAGTTCAATGTGAATATTCCTGATTGAGTGGCATTCCCTGTGGTCATTTACAATTTCAAGTTCAAGGGTGTCTGGGTCGCTTAGTAAGTTAAACATCTAACTCCTGGTTTTGGCTCAGGTCATGGTCTCAGGTCCAGAGATTGAGTCCCACATTTGGACCCCTGACTCAGTGGGGGGGTCTACTTATCTCTCTCTCTGCCCCTGCTGCTTGCACTCTCTCTCTAAAATAAATAAATATAAAAAAAAAAAGGAATTTCGAGTTCAACCACCTAGGTACTTGTGGTTCCTCTCCAATCAACTAGTAGAAATGTAAGCAGAAGGAATAAAAGATTACTCATGGGGAGGGGTTTATGTGGATGGTACAGATCATAGCTGCCACTTTTTAAAAAAGATTTATTTATTTATTTTAGAGAGAGCATGCAAGTGGGGGGAGAGGCAGAAGGTGAGGGAGTGAGACTGAAGGGGGGAGAGAGAGAGAGAGAGAGAGAGAGAGAGAGAGAGAGAGAGAGAAGAGAGAGAAGCAGACTCTCCAATGAGTGTGGAGCTTGACTCTAGGTTCGATCTCACAACCCTGAGATCATGATCTGAACCAAAAGGAAGAGTCAGAGGCTTAACTGACTGAGTCACCCAGATGCCCTTACAATTACTTTTCATAATATTTATTTAGTTATTGGACAGATAGATGGCTACATCCAATAGGAAATATAATCTAGCTACACACCTGGAGGAAAAAAAAAAACACAGGCATTGTATAAAATGAAGCAGTATAAGCCTTTGGCAAGAGGTAAATTTTGCACACAAAGATATTTGATTTTATTTTAAAAATTTTGGAATTGCCTAAATGATTTCTAAGTATAGCAGAATATTCAGTTAGACTTTTGGAGTTTGTGACTTTCATTTCACTAGACTAGAAGATCACTAGTCATCTGCTTTTTTTAGATAATTGAATTTACATTGCCGAAATGAGAAGGAAACTTGTGTAGACTCCTAAGAAATACTGCACTGCCCATGAAGGTGTAGTTCTAGGAAAAGAGTCAAGCAGGAAATTTTGAAGGAACTGCCAGCTAAATATGAGGGAAAAACAAAACAGGAAGTTTTATGAATAAACACAGAAGAGAGGATCTTCAGTAGCTTATGAACAACAATGTCATGGTTCATTTTTTAGGTAGAGCTGAGGAGGGAAAGCAAGGAAATAAAGAGAAATCACTAAAGATAAGTCTGAAATGACATCACCAATTTTCTTTAGGTTACCATCATCACTGAATATTTCTCTTTGCTTTTGGAAATACATAAAGAACAGAACCTCCATAAATGAGCACGGGTGTTGCCAACCAGTCTCACTTCAGATTTACAAGATTCCACCTACATCCTATTCCTGAGAGACATATGTAAGCCAGTTTCATTAAGCTGTCCTGTGAGAGGGGAATAAATAAAATTATTTCCAAGGAAGGGAGGAAATATGGATTTTCACAAAGTATTGCAGGGTCCATTCAATGAATGATTAATTCAGAACAGTATGGATTTATTTTAAAGAAAGATTTTACTGGATGCCAAGAAATAGTTCTGTGAGTATAAATATTTGAAGTGAATGTAGAGTGATAAAAGGACACATATTCATATGCCATACCTATATGCAATAATGCTACATTTTTCCTTAAAGTTCATTAAATGCCAGTAGCAAAATAACTGTGTTCTCTATATATTATACTCACGTCATATAATTGGAGGTAATTAGAACAATTTTAAACATTGAACACTAAAAACTACAAAGATTGAAACAGGTCTTTAATGCTTATTTTTCATTACCTTTGTTCAGATATAAAGAAGAATGTTCTTAAAAAAAGAAACATTTTTAATAGGTCTAAGGTCAACTTGTTGAGCTAGATTTGGAATGCAATAAGAAAATTAACACCTTGATATTCCTTGTATTTAAATTCCTTATCCTTTAGTAAAATTTATTTTTCTCAATTGTTTGCTTCAGGCAAAATTGCAATAATAAAACATTTAGTGTGCTGGGTTAATTATAATAGACATAGAAGGGTTTTCTTCCCATGAATACTACTTTAGATACATTAGATTTGTTGTTAAATACACATCCTTTACTACAATTTTGTAACTTGATAACCAAATAAATATAGTTCATCAAAGAATATATACAATGTACCTTTGGAAAGTCAAAGTTTGCTTTTAGTATCCCTTTCAAAGAACTTTGTATCATAGAATCTAAAAGAGCATAGGCACACAATAAGCACCTCTCAACTGCTGGTCTGAATTTGATTCGCTACTAAATTTGAGGATTATTTTCTATTTTTAAAAATTTATTTATTCACAAGAGACACACAGAGAGAGGCAGAGACATAGGCAGAAGGAGAAGCAAATTCCCTGCAGGGAGCCTAATGCAGGACTCGATCCCAGAACCTTGGGATCACAGCCTGAGCCAAAGGCAGATGCTCAACCACCGAGCCACCAAGGTGCCCTGAGGATTATTTTCTGAAAGGGAAGAAATAGGCATTTCTGAAAATATTTCAGTTTTTCAACCAAATTAAGTACATTAGAATTATTATATTTTGCTTGAATGACTTTATACTAATCAAGATAATTTACATTAAAAAAAAACCAAACAAACAAACACAAAAAAAACCTGTGGGCTTTTATTTCAGGATTCAAAAGTTTGCCCAACTTTTGAGAAACTCCTTGTAATGGAAATGTGCAGAGCTAGCTGCCTCCTTCAATGAAATTTCACCTGACAAGCCTATAGAAAACCTTTTTTGCTTTAATTTTAATTTTTGTTCATCCAGCTTCTTTGAAAAAAAATGAAAGGACAGAAAAAATGGGTGAAATGTCATCATTTTATTATGGAAAGACCTGAGTAGTTCTTTGTATTAGAAGATAAGGCCCTATACTTTTAAATGGCTTTCTCTGTGTGTGTGTGTGTGTGTGTGTGTGTTTAAGAATCAGTGAATTCACACAAGGTCCTAGTAATCACACGTTAAAAAAATTCTGACAATTTCCTTTAATTTTAGAGTTCCATTTATCATATCTGTGATCTATTTCTAGCAAAGTTATTGGTCTTAGATTTATTCTTTCATTTTCTTTTTAATACTCAAAACTTTAACATTTACAGCTATTCTCAAACTGCAAAGTTAAAGGGCATGCTTCTCCAATTTTTCATCCCACTGCCCCTGATCATTCTTAACTTTTTCTCCTCCCAAACTCCTGGACATCTGAAAAAGACAGTTAAGCAGAGAAGGAAGAAAATGAGAGCTAAGAGAAAGAAAATAAGAAAAGGGAAGCACAACAGGGAAATTATGTTCAAATGAAGTAAAATGATAAGAAAAAGAAAATCTAATAAGCGCCTATTTCATTTAATTTCATTTGAGAATATAGGCTTAACCTCAAACCATCCTATCTTTGACTTTTACCTTCTTTAGTAAAAATATATATTATTGGTATGTTTCTAAGAAGTCATTAAGAAGTTCAGATTTAGGGGATCCCTGGGTGGTTCAGTGGTTTGGCACCCACCTTCGGCTCAGGGCGTGATCCTGGAGTCCCGGGATCAAGTCCCATGTGGGGCTCGCTGCATGGAGTCTGCTTCTCCCTCTCTCTCTCTCTGCCTCTCTCTCTCTCTGTATTTCTCATAAATAAATAAATAAAATCTTTGAAAAGAAGTTTAGATTTAGTAATAGTTTGGTAGTGGTAGGCAAAATGTAATGAAAAGCATATTAGCTTTTTACTCTGAATCTCCTTTGGGAGCTCTCACTAGAACTCTGCTTGCACCTCATTTGTCTCAACACATGCTTTCCTTAGTTGGCAATAAAGTTCAGAGACACACAAGTGCTATTACCAAAACCAAAGTACAAATAAATGTTCATTAGCCTTATAAAAGACAGAGGGATAGATAAGGAAGCTATGTAAAATTTATAAAATTATTTTATAAAGGAAATTATAATCTAGAATTTATATTGCATATTATTTTATATGCACATTTTGTATATATGTATACATATCCACAAATATGCATATGTAGACATGCTATATATTATACTTATGGGTGTTTTATAACATTTGAAATGGTGTCATATTGTTACCATATTTATAATATGCAATGTTCTGCAATTTATTTTGTTTTTTGATATCAAGAGTGTGTTCCTGAGAACTACCCATATTGCCATATGGATATCATTCCATTTTTTCCTATTCTATTACATAAGCAGCACAGTCTTGTCTTCAAAACTGTAAAACACAAAAGGAAAACTACTGCAAGGAAAAATGGTAATGTATACACATTGGTTTCTTAAGGTGGCAAGCTTACTGATCATATTCCAATTCCTTGTAATTTACTGTAGCTTCTATCATTATAATAAAATATATATTATTTTCATACTAATAGAAATAGCTTTTTACTAGATTCACTACTCCCGGAGGTTCATTATATAAAATAAAATAAAATAAAAATTAAAAATACATTTTATATAATATTTTAGGTAATTTTTGTCATATATAGCCAGATTTTCTGCATGCAGAGATTCTTGTTAGGGGCCATTCTCATATACATCTATTTCTCCCTAAGCTTTAAATACTTAAAATAGAGCACAATTTGGAATGAGAAACTTGATACTACAACAGTAGTTATACAAAATTTATCTGAGATATTATTAAGATGTAGTCCACTGAATAATTATACACTTAAGCCCACAATATTACTTATGCCTAATATCTTTTCAAGTGATATTAAATTTCCAAGAAGCGCTGGATTTACCATTTGTGCAATCTCAACGTTTGGAGCAGCACACTGAAGTAGTTAGATACCCTTATTCTTTCATGGGTATCCAGACAGCTTGAGAGCATTCCTGAAATCACTTCCACTCTTTCTATTCTATATGTTTCACACCCCTATCGTATGATCCTCTAGTGAGCCAAACAGAGAAGACCAAATTTGAACTTAGGTTTCTGAGTTGATCTGTATCTCTTGTAAACATCCTCAAAGTAAGCTCAAGCTGTCATTTTTATAAGATGCTCATTTGGTTCCTCCTCCCAGCTCAGAGGCTGAGCAGAGTGCAACTCTTTGTCCAACCCATCACACTCATGATTCCCAGCCAAGCACAGTATAACTCTCGCTTAAGCATCAGTCTTCGAAAATGACCTAGTGCCTCTTGCCTCTGCTGATATCTACTTGATATACTTAGTGTGTTTCATATACAATGTCATTACATGATTAGTTAGGGCATTATGAAAAAGAGGTCATGGCCATGCTGCCAACTCCACTGCAGCATTTCTGAAACTTGGTGATTAATAATCCTAACCCAGGCTTGCTCCCTGTCTATCTCTATTAACAGTGAGGTGCAAATAGAAAGAAATAGAGACGGTGCCTATCCATCACATATACCAGAAAACAAAACCACAAGTCTCGTGAAGGGAGACTCATTAGAATTGTGCTTTTCATGGCAAAGATAGGGACTTTGTGTATTGTTGATTAACTTGCAAATAACCCACCAGAATTACAGTTGCCAGGAATTCCCCTGACTGTCAGCAGCTGACCCTTTAAGGAGAAGGAACTTTGACTAGATGGAAAATGCTAACCCTTCTATCCGGGGAAATTTCAAGGGCAAGTTTCTGACTGAGAACTAAAATCATACAAACTTTGTGGCTCTAATCAGTACATAGGAGGTGTCTGGAAAGAGGAAGATGATCCTTCAGTTAAACGCGTTGATTGCTTGTTTTACCAGCCCAGATAATTGAGAATAGAGATGATTTTATCCACAGAATTATTTTTGTTCTGAGATACCAGAAATAAAAGTGCTTGAGAAACAACAAAATATTTGGCAGATAATTCTGCTACTTGTTCCAGTTGCCATTGTAGAAACTTCTCTGGAATTGATGATCTTCTCTTATGGTCTGACTCCTAGAAACATACACCTTCAAATAGAATAACTTCATTTGGAACTTTCCCCTCTATTTATTCCCAGTCATCTTCACTCCTACAGTTCCCTCCATGTCCCAGCAGGATGGTTAGGAATCAGCAGGAGCGCCATTAATCTGCCCCCCCTCCAAAGATTATTTTCTCAAAATTGTAAGGGCATTCTAGAATTACGTAGAAAGATTCTTTATATGTGGGACAAGGTAGAGTGAATTAAATTACATGTTCCCTATATAGAAAAAAATAATTTGAAGTCAGGTATTTTTTGTCAGGAAGATAACATTTCTAATACAGAAGTTATCTTAAGAGGTGAAACTTCTCTCAATCTCTTTTATTGGCCTTCCTATAAGAAGTTTTGCTGTTGATACTGATTCTAACTAATGTTAAACAGTAACTTTCTTCTTTATTTCTCTTTCTTTCTTTCTTTCTTTCTTTCTTTCTTTCTTTCTTTCTTTCTTTCTTCTTTCTGTCTTCTTTCTTTCTTTTTCTTTTTCTTGTTATTGTTATGTACAAGGCTTTCAAGCATATTTTCTTCAGCATGGAATCATTGGCTTTGAAAAATGCAGAAATTCTAAGAAACAGAAATTCTCATTCTCACTTATAGTAAATTTACTGCCCATAAAATGTTGTTGTCCAGTCCATCCCTCCTATCCCCTACCAATAAGGTGAGTGGAATTTAAACTTACATATTTAAAATTTGCTGCAAGGCATCAATAAAAAAAAAAAAACAGGTTAACACGAGAACAGAATGAATTTTTTGGCTACTACTAGTCTTACTGAGTCAATTTTATAATTTAAATACACTCAGCCCTACATTTTAGATTCATTTAGGGAACAGCTATATTAGGTGTAGAAGATGTGCTAAGTTTCCTTTCCTCCCTTTGCAGAAAATCACATAGCCTTGGATCACAAAGAATGTGCAGATGTTAAATGTTAAATGGCTTCTCTAAGATTTTTCTACAAGGCTTTTTTGTCAATATTCCATTTAGCATCTCAGATAAAAAGGCGTTTATGGCAAACATTACTACTTTATTGGTTTTCACCATACTAAGAACTTTCCAAAAAATAATGAACATTTTTACTTTCATAAATTGATATCATCCCTTTTGAGGAAAGCATACTTTCCAAGAAAGGCAATTTTCCCTTGAAACTTTCATTTACCTCTATTGTGTCCATCCTGATATCATATACAAGTCAATGACAATGTGACAAGAATTAAAACTATTCTAACTCTAAGCTTCCTTGAAATAGTTACTTTAAGTGGCTTGAATAGCCTATGATTTTGTATAAGTTATTTTCCTTATTTCAAACTTTTTGATCATTTTTTTGATATAACAGTTTTATTTTATTACAAAGACCGCAATTTTAAAAAAATAAAGAGAATTTTAAGGATAAGGGCATGAAAGCACAATGGCAATAAAAGACATAAATCTGTATTGTTGTGAGGGAATGGGTAGTGTGATAGCAAATGTGCTAACTGTGCAACAGAATTATGGCAGATATTTATTATAGATTTTTTTTGGCTATTCTAAATTGGATGAACTGGTACTTCTTCAGAATGTGACCCAGATTTATACTAACCATACAGCCAATGTTATTAGAATAATTTAAAATTTTCTTAAGGGAAGATAATTTTTTCAGACAGATGTAACAAAATATATTGAAAATCGATACAGGTCAATAATGGGTGTCCCACCTATTAGATACTGTTGTTGTACAATACTTCTGTTCATTTGAACAGGGAGAAAGAAGATACCAAGTTGGTGAGATTTTAGTTGTTGTTAAGTATAAATACTTCGGGTGGTACTGAGACCTGCATATCCTAAACCTTACCTGGATGACCGAAATTCCACTGAAGAAAACTTTTTAGTCCTTATGGAAGAGTTAAAGAACATTTGCTTCATTCATCTACTCCCTGTCCAAACAAAATTTATGGGCATCTCTTACCTGCCAAATAATTTTGCCAACACCCTGTTACTTGTTTGGATGCCTTCCACCCATTCTTTGTATATCTTTATCTCCTTTTATACATCCAATTTTCTCTGTTGTGTACTCATGCAAGAAATGATTCTTAGCATTCTCCTATGTCCCAGACAGGGTAGGTACTGTTTCTGACCACTTTAAACAAGTCCCCAGGACAGCATTTGCTTTTTATCCCTCAAACTGCCCAGACAAATTCACTACATCTATTTTCATTTCCCTGGAAATCATTTGTTACAAAATTCCTCTCGAGATTAGGGGAACCAAATGCCATAAAATAAGGTGGGGATCAGGAAATGTATGTGGACTACTAATAATGTTCAGAACTAGAGAATTTTCATAAGTCAATTGGTGTCACCCTGGAGGGCATTTGTCAGAGGTCCTATCTGTTCTTTTCTACATTTTTATTAATGACATTAATGCAAATTCAGAATTTAAAGGACAGATAATACTTGCAGTAGTAACATATATTGTTAATAGAATCTTTGATTGTTTCATGAACCAAAACATCTTCAATAAGAATAGGAAATTTCAGATCAAATCTAAAAACACAATTTTTAATTTGGATATGAACCTTAGGCCCAAATATAAAATTCCTAAGGACAACAGGTAGGGGAGGTGAAGCTAAATAGAAGAATTAATTTTAAAAAGTTAAGGATATTAGAACACAATAAATACAATTAAAGTCAGCAATTTAAGATACCTTATTTTTTCAGTGTTTGCCAAAACAATACATGCAAATTAGGTTATATTATTGAAAAATATGCTTTCAAGAGCACAGAACTTCAAAAAGAAGAAATTCTCAAGAAGCATTCTAGTTAGCATACATTTAAAAGTGAGTAGAGAAAAATGGAACAGACTCAGCAGTTACCAAAAAAAGTCATTTAAAGTTATTTGGTTCTCTTCAAACATTTGACATTTGAAGTGCTTTATATAAGTAAGGAGGGTTGCATCTGCATAGCAAAAATAAATAAAACCAGGAGAAGTGAATAGAAACTTCCAGAAAGAAGTTTGGGATTTATTAAATGAAACTATTTTGTACCAGTGAAAGCTGTCTACTTTGGAAAAAGTGGTATCAATGAAGATCAGCCTCCTGATCTGAGTGAATTAAAATTTTTCTGTATAATACCTGGATATATTTAAAGGAAATTAAGACATTAAATGCATAATGTAGCTAGAATGACCTTTGTAGTTCCTACTGAGTTTGTAAAAGTTTGAGATTTCATTCTCCATGCTAGTTTAAAATTAATACATTTGATAAATCTTTCCCAGTGTGATTTTGAGCTTAACTGGAAGATACTTAAAATATTAATCCAAATATGACCCTAATAATTGTTTAAGAGTTTCTATGACTTAGATTTGCTGAAATTACAAACTCAAAATCATAGTAGCTTCTAAGAAACAAAGAGATATTAATGCTTCACTTATTCTGTATATATATCTATCACCGATGAAGTTCCGTTATGCTTGTCTTCACTCTAAGAGTGAGGCTGAGAGAGCAGACATCATCACTAATGTTCCTGGTGCCAGAACAGAGGAAAAGAATACCCCATATACTTCTCACACCAGCAATTAATGCACTTGTCCCAAGGCCCAACTTAACCACAAAGAAGTCAAGGGGTACAATGATTTAATATGTCACAAGAGAAAAGAACAAATATTTGGTGAAATTCAGTAATAACTACCACGAATAGCTGTGGCAAACATCATAATGGCTTTGTGGAAGAATTATGATTTAGCAACAGGGAGAAATATGAACACTGACTTCTTTTCTATTAAGCCTGCTTTCCTAAGTTTAGCCCTAACAGAAATGGGTTTCACTGCAAAAAGTCCATTTTGTATGGCACTACAGAATATTAAAGAGACTTTATATGAAAACTGGAGAAGACTGCTCACTTTTGGCAGGAAGAAGTGAATTAAATGGATGGTTTTAAACTAATAAAGAGCCATTTCAATGCCTGTTGATTGCTTATTTCAGTTCTTATGTGAACACAAATGAAGATGATACACTTCACATTCCGAAATAGACACTGTCCCTTTTTATATAATTAATACCCTTTTTAATGGAAAACAGACAGAAATGAGATGAAGATGTAAATAATACCATATAGGCAACAGTGCCCAAGACAGAAAATTTACGGTGTTATTGTTTTTTTTAAAGATAAACATGCTAATCATTATGATTAACAAAATTACTATCTTATTTATCTTACTATTTTGAATTCCTCTCTAGATTTCAAAGTCATAAAAGTCTTCACTGCCTGAAATATTTCATAATTCTAAGAACACATCCTGCCATCTAAGATTTTTAATAAAGATTCATTTCTCGGAATTTGACTATGTGCTCTATTGAACATATTGTCTAGAATTCTTTTCTTTTTTTTAGAATTATTTTCAACATTTTTTTCTTCACAAACTTGTTATAATAAACTTTTCTTTTTCACTGTGAGCATATAATCACCAATTCAGCTTTACTTAATCTTTCTATACAATTGTAACTTAATAATTTGATTTCAAAAGCAGTGCTAATCTCTCATACCATTACACAAACCTATGAAATATGTTGATGGAAACAAATTGTGCCATTTTAATTATACCAACCCTTCAGGGCTGACTTTGACTTCTGCTTGACTTAATTCTAAACCGAGATTGAGTTAGCAAGAATAACAAACACAGTGCAAAATACATATAGAAGCCATAGTCCATGCCTGACACTTATGCGCAGAGTGAATAAAGAGAGAATAAATTAGAGTAATAACGAAAATGCAGCTGTTCTCTATTTTTCTTATTTTTTCCCCCTCAAAACTGTTTTTAATGTAATGCTTCTCTATTTTGTAATGGAAGCACTCTTTTCAGTAGCTTGCTATTTTTCCCCTAGAAGGGAGTATAATAGGTATAATCAAGACGATAGAGGGGTTATAATGGAAGGGGGAAAAAGTGATGAGATAAGAGATTGCAAAGTGGATGAAATTTTTCAAATGCTGCAATTTCCTTTTAAATGGTACAGAGAAAAAAAAATTAAGACCAATGTTTTAAAATTTATTTGAAGGCTTAAAGATATGAGAACAGTACTGAAACTTGTAATAGCGTCATTCTAAATACACACTCTAAACCTAGACACGTGCTCCTGCTAGGAGAATCCCTGCTTTAGAGATTTAATGGAGAAACAAAGAAAGAATATGGACATTTCAGAATTAATTGAAAATAATAGCTAAAGACAAAGGAATTGATTTAGAAAAGTTAGAAAATCATATTATTTATATATTTCCTCGCTAATTTAAAAGATTACATTAATATGTAATTATGCAATTAAAGGGTATGGTAACACGAACAAAAAGTAATTCATTTATATCCATTGTCCTCAACTTTACAGAGACTCAAGTTAACTCTCGATAAACTTGTAGATGCAGATACGTTTGACATCTCAGATTAATTTAGTTTACCTTAATTTATATTTTAAGCTGAAAATAAATAGTTCAGGATTCTAATACTGTCTGTAAGAATTTTAATCTGATATGATTATTTTTCTTTGATCACAAAAATATTTGTGAAAATGTAAAATATCAGGTTGTGTTGTTTGGAGTAACAGGTAAGACGACGGTGGTTATCAAAAAGTTATTTTTTAAAATATTTTAATGCATAGCTTCCTACTTGGAAATATTTACTGAGACTATCACATTCACTTAAACACTGAATTTCACTTTCTAAGTTTATATTATGTTGTTTCAACCACTTAAATTTATAGATATAAAAATAAGTTCAATTATATTTTACATAGAATTTTTTTGCTGATTTTTATACTGCCGTTCAATAATCTTTAATATTGACTTCTTAAAATAGTGCTTTCGTGATTTTTACTTATGCAAATGGCTTGCAATAGATATTGGGTTATATGCAATAAAACAAAAAAATCAAATTAAAGTATTCTGTGACCCACTTTTTTGTACTACTTTTGGACCAATTTTCATTTTAAAAACAGAAAGACTGAATCATGGGGATGGAGTATTTCCCTAAAAGAATTTTTCCATTAGTACTTACGGATTAGGGAGAAAAAGCACACAACTATTCATGTTTGATAATTGTCTCAATATTAATCATCTCTCCTAAAAATTAAGTATTCAGCAGATGAAAGTCCAGTTTTTAATTTTTTCTTTTACATTATAATTGTTTAATTTTGTAAAAGAGAAAAAATAGTTATGAATTTAAAAATATGCTTTTCCCCCATCCACTTCCTCTTTCTTTTCAAAATCTGTCTTATAATTTATTTCTTCTTAAAAATTTTATTGATATACAATTCATATACCATAAAATTCACTCATTTAAAGTGTACAATTCAGTGTTTTTAAAATATATTCACAGGTTGTGCAGCTGTCACCATAATATAATTTTAGAACATGTACATACTCTAACAAATAGGACATTGTACCCACTAACAATCACTGCCCGTTCTTCCTTCCCCAAAGCCCCAAGCAACCACTATAAAGTTGCCTATTTTGGACATTTTCATATTTATTGGAATCATATAATATGTGTTCTTTTGTGACTAGCTACTTTCAATTAACATAAGGCTTTCAAACTGCATCCATGGTGTAGCAAGTAACAGTCCTTCATTTCTTTTTATTATTGAATAATATCCACCATATTCTAGAAGCTGACTGTTGGCAAGACACTTAACTGTCAACACTTGAGTATGATAATTTTAAAATTGGGTTAATATTAGCATCTGTCTTATGGGATTATTGTGTGGATTAAGTATAGATAATGTGAGCATTTTGAACACTGCTTGGTATCTAGTATATTTTCGATAAATGTCACTTTTTAGAGTCATCATCAGTCATTATCAATATCAAGTCATCAACATCATTCTCTAAACCATATTCAAATAAAATCATGAAAAAATCTGATATAGACAAGATTCTTTGTCAGAAAATTTCCAAAACAGACAACAAAATGATTTTATATATAAAAATCTTATTTAAACTACTAGTAAATATCTTTGTGTACTTTTTAAATCTATATATCAAAATAACAATACATACATATATATGCATACACACTTCAGTGCAGTGACTAATTTTTTAAAAAATAATGTAAATTATGTCAATTCAAACAGAAGTCAAATATATTTTAAATTTTTTATTTACTAAGGCTTACCCTATTTTAGATTAAAAATAATAAAGAAACAGTGGACTTTCTACTACAATTTTCAGTTAATTGCTTCTCTTATACTATGAATCAAGACCTACAGAACTCAAACAAGGGATTTTGACATCATTTTACATGTACTAAATCAATTATGGTATGTGCAATATGTTAGTGGCATGCCGAATGATTCTCTTGTTACTTGGCATCACATTTATAAAAGAATCATTATCTTGCCTCATTTACAATACATTAAAAATAATTTTTTAACAAAGCAAATGAAAATTTAGAGTAAAACTGCTCTAATTTTACAGATGAATAAACTGTAGCCTTGAGAGGTGAAGGGAATGGGTTGAATTAATACTGGCATAACACATGCACATAATTTAATTCTAGACACAGCAGCCCACAACCCTGGAACATGCTTTCTCTAGAAGTAGAAGAAACTGGATATTTAACAGTTGCATTTGGTTGGACTTAGGCACGATCAGCATTAATTATTTGATTCCATGGAGGGTATAGCTCTATAGAAAAAGCATGCACCTCTTTTGAATCGTTTTGTTCAAACATGTAGTCAGTTTTGTGTTAAATGATCCTTGTATTTGTAGTTTCCCATTGTATCCCAGTTAAAAGACTCCACAAATAAAGTGACCCCCAAATTAAAGCATCTTTCAAATACATAAATAATCTGAAATATATAAGATGATTTACCAAAAAATTAACTGATTGAAGAATCTCCCAAAGATATAAATGGTCTAAATTATGTGGGGGAGATAAATGGCCAAAAGTTACTGGTTCTGGTTTATCAGAAGGAAAAACCATCCATGTGAATAAAAACCAGTCTTTGTACTTATCGTCCACAAGACAGATTATGTCTGTGGTAAAAACTCTGCTAGCTCTGTGACTAAGCATTATTATTAAATCTATGCTGTTGAATCATGTAATAAAGGTGATTTTGCAAATCTGTACATGGAAGGGAAACAAAATTTAATGTTTCTTCCCACAGGTAAGAGTCTGTGATACTTTAATAGCTTCATGTTTATAGTCAAGCCCAGAATCTCTTAAAGGAAATTAATTACATCTATACTGCTCAGCCAGAGGCATCATGTGTCTGCAGAGGTTGATTCTCCTTGCAGTGTGTGCAACACACAAACTCTACCAATAAAATCTACACTACTGGAATTTTGGTAAAAAGTCCAGTAAATATTTTAATACTTAATTCTACTACTTGTTATTTTCACAAAACTCATAACCATCTGTTCCCCATCTGTCAAAAAAACATGAAAATTAGATAACTGCTATCAACATAATTCATGATTCAAAGGGCAGTTATTATTGTGAACATAAATCATAACTGCTTCCTCTTGCTGGGCTAGCAGCCCCCGACAACCTTTTCTGAGGACAACAGAGAAAAAAATACTTGAGATTTCTTGGTATCAACAGGACATGAAATTCAGAAAGTCAATATACTAGGAAATAGGAACACTGTGCTCCCCAAACTAGTCCTCTAAAAATATTAGTGCCTTTGTACAGGTCACCTTATCCTTCAGAAAAAGGTTGGATTAAACTGCTAAGCATATGGACAGGTAATAGAAAGAAGTCTATAGTTATCCCAGTAAAATGCAAGTTAACTACTAGAAGGCATCATTAGGAAAATCTGTTCTAGGTTTCCTGCTATATATCAAGCAGTCCTGTCAGTCAAGAAAAGTCAGAAGCAGTAAATCGTCTAAACAAAGAGCTGCTGCTCCTTGAAATGTTCCCATACGCTTGAAAGGGCAACACAAAACAAGGAGTTGATTGCCTCAATGTCACTTCTCCCCACTAAATACAAATCAGTGATTCCATCTAATGAGAGCATAACATCTAATCTAAGATTTGGGCTTCCTGCATGCAAAAGGTACAAACGCAAGCTCAGGATTTTCTAAAGTAACTATCCCCACAAAGGAAGGCTTACTTTCTAGATGGCTTTATGCAGAATAAAGGTTTTCATAATTAAGCAAGAAAGTGTGTGTGTCTGTGTTTGTAGCAGGGACTATACGAGGGGAGAAGTGGGACAGAAGTCTTGTCAGTAGAGACGAAAGCCAATTTCTTGGCTGTCCTGTTAGACTGCAAGGCTAATGCTTAGGGCAGAGGTTAGAAGGTAGATAACTGTACAGACTGAAAGGTTAGAATGGAGTTTGCAACTACTTGCTAGGGAGAGTTAGACACAAAAACGGCAGGAGACAAGGAATACTACATTGAAAATCAAACATATTTCTCTCTTAGTAAGCATTCATATCAAGGTCTAAGCGACTTCTAGATGTACAAAGAAGAATGATTCATTTTTCATTCTCTGTAAAAGTTATCTATTTAGTAAGAAAAAAGCAGCTTTCTATTCATTTAAAAGTGCTGTTAGATTAAAGATAGAGTGCACAGAACACTGTACATTGAGAGATCAGGTAATTTTTTTCAGCCTTCTGTGCTGAATCTTGAAGTGTGAGTAGGCATCAGCCAGATGGACAAGGAGAGTTTGGACATTGCATTTCAATAATATCTTTAGAGATGACTCAGTAGAGTGTGATTCAGAAATATAAGCACCAATTTTTTCAGTAGAGAATGCTCTTGGGATCTTAAGGGAATGTGATGTGGATAGTGTGGTTAAACAAAACATACCATGCATTTGAGTTTGAAATTAATATTTTTAATCCTTTATTAAAAGTGAGTTGTCATCTTGGTTTGTGAGTGTAGTTCATTAATATGACCCATATTGTTTATTGATAATTCAGAGGGTGCTGCGCCTTTTTAAAAAAAAATTTACTTATTTGATAAAGAAAGAGCTTGAGCAAGTACATGCAAGCCGGGGGAACAGGAGGAGCAGAGGAGGGAGAGGGAGAAGCACCCCCAGACACAGGGCCAGGGCTCAATCCCAGGATCTTGGTATTATGAGCTGAGCCTAAGGCAAACACTTAACTGACTGAGCCACTCAGGGGCCCCTAGGAGGTGGTGCAGTTTATGGAATATTTTATGTGCTGAGTAAGTTGCGTGAATTAGATGATCTAGAACTAGGCAGCTGTTCATCATCTCTGCCAAGTGGGAAAACAGAAATGCAACAGGGAGCTGAACTGCCCAGAGTGATTCAGCTTGAACAGAAAAGAAAGAAAGAAAGAAAGAAAGAAAGAAAGAAAGAAAGAAAGAAAGAAAGAAAGAAAAATTTTGCTTCCCATTCTACAACACTGTACCCCTATCAGTTTGCCACATTTCACAATTATGGACTAGCTTTGGGTTAAATGTTGAATTTTCAGATAGGATGCATGATGCAGATATTTACATAGAAGTTAACATATCAGCACACTTAACACCTTAGCATGGTCTAGTGGTTCAGTCTCAAATCAGAGAAAGCTTCTCTGACTCTAAATCCTGTGTAGAGAGAGCATATGACTAATAAGAACTTTGAGCAATCAGGACCTTTTAGTTTCTAATTTTCTTTGATAAGTTAATTTTAGGACATATTTGGAAGATGAAAAGACATGGAAGATTTTTCATATTCTTTCTTTGAAATAAGGGTCACCAAAAAGAATACCAGTGGGCACATTCATTTTTCATTTCAAGTTTTGAAATGATAACCTTCACAATTATGAATATAACCAACTGAATAATTTTTCATAAAAGCATTCATACTGAGAAATGTCCAGACAGGATTAGGTTTAGGCTTCTCTTGACACGAATAATACATTTTCTAATATGGAGAAAGAGAGTGAAGAAAAGAAGAAATCTAGCAAAGTAATAGTTAGAGCAATGTAAAGTTAATGAGAAAAAAATCCATGAATATATTAAGGACGAAAAATAAAGGAATGGCATTGATTTTACAAATAAAGAAGTCAAGCTACTGCAATACTATTCATGCAAGTTAAACAGTTTTGCTAATGAGAATGGGATTTTTTGTTCTATTTAAACAGAAACCCTGGGAATTTAGCCTATTGGGGATTGTGGTTGTAATAACAAATTAATATTCATTTAAAAACATTTTTTTTAATTCATGTCTGTCATTTTATGAAAATCATAGTGCTTTCACTAGTATAGTAATATTAAGAAAGTATAGAAATGGTATTTTACTCATCAATTCTGAAAAAAAAGTTTAGGACTAGTTTATGATGTTTACATAGGATAATTTTAGCTGCTGAGGGGATAAGAATTATTTTATATTATTTTACATGTGTGAAGAGATAAACAGAAATGAGATACATATCCATACTGTTAGGATTTGGGAAAAAGGACACTGCAGAGCATTAAAAAAATGGAGTACTTTGAAATAGATAGCTCTTATGTTAATATAATTAATGAGAGCCTTTAGGTATTAAAATCAGTATTAAGAAATGGTGAAAAAATATGTAAGAAAAATTAGAGGCAATGTTACAACTTATGAGAGTGCCCAGAATAAACACCACTTCTAAAGTGTACTATTCACATTGATTTATAACCCATTACTATTCTAAAATAATGTGAGAAATGTGGGATTAATGATAAGTTTAAATTATAGTATAAGTTAAGGTTATTACTGGGGGAAAATTATGCCTATCAAGCTTGTAGTATTTTTACTTCACAGAGTATACTATATAGACTTGCCTATAGACATAAAAAATTTTTGAAACTTTTTCTATGTGTCACAATTTTTTAAAGGAAGAATAATGAATTTTATTCTGCAACATCTGGAATGCTATTGAATGCCTAAAAGAACTCACTGAACATGAATAACAATTTAAGGACAAGGCCTCGTTTATTTAAATGTTTAATGTTTTTATAAAGTGTTCATTTCAGGCCATATATGTAGATGGGTTGGGGAGATTAAAATAGACTGCACCGAATTAATCCACTGCTTCAGATAAGTTTTTTTTCTTAAAGATTTTATTTATTTATTCATGGAAGAGACAGAGAAAGAGAGGCAGAGGCATAAGCAGAGGGAGAAGCAGCCTCCTTGCAGGGAACATGATGAGGGACTCAATTCTGGGCCCCTAGGATCACAACCTGAGCCAATGGCAGACGCTCAACCACTGAGCCACACAGGCTTCCGGAGAAAAGGTTTTGTTGGGGTGCCTGGGTGGCTCAGTTGGTTAATCATCTGACTCTTGATTTCAGCTCAGGTCATGATCTCAGGGTCTTGGAATCAGGCCCCTCATCAGGTCCTATATTCAGCCTGGAGTCTGCTTGTCTCTCTCCCTCTGCTCCTCCCCGTTCTCCTTGCTCTTTCCTTCTCTAATAAACTCTTAAAAAAAAAAAAAAAGATTTTGCAACAATCTCTATACTGCATTTCTGCAAAGAGATAATTAAATGGCATAATAAATTAATGAAGCTTGTAAAGAAAATTGATGATAGTAGTCACTGAAGACCATGAGTGTTATACTATTATATCAAAGGTATATATTTCTTTTAGAAACTTTGTTATGTAATAAGGAAGAGAAAAATTGCCTGAGTTTGAATTGATTTGCCAGTGTTTAAAAAACAAAGATAAATTTTACTTTACTGGATAAGAAATTTCATAGGGACAGCTTTTATTTATCCATTAGTATGTATTTTATGGATTTCTACTATGTTTCAGACATTATTGAAATCCAGTCTTCTTATTCATCTTTATAGTATTTTACTCTATGTTCTCTACAGAAAGACATGTCATTCCTCACTCTGAACCTCAGAAAGGAGGCCAACAACACTGGACAGTTATTTCAATTCCTGTAGGCTCTTTGAAAGGATGAGCTTCCAACAGGTTCACAATGACGATGTTTCCTTCGGGACCCCAAGTAAAAGATCCTATTATTTGAAAGGACTGACAATGGCTCCTCTCCTCATCCTATCCTGCCCTATTTTTTTCTTTCTCAACTGTTTATGTCTTTGTTTTACTGATCTGCTAAAACATGCAATGCATAATGGCATTTGAATACTTTAATTATCAAAGATGCATCGAATGAACCATTCTAGAACTTTCTTGGAACTAATTAATATGTAATTAATTAATATTAATTAATTACATATTAATTAATATGTAAGTGTTTTCTGAAGAAAAATTATTTTTTAAAATAGCCACATATAAACTAATCATCAACAAAAATATTAATTGTAGACATAGCCAAACATCCACTCTGAGCTTAGCTTGCTTTTTTCTGTTTCCATAAACCTGAGTTATTAAATGTTTTTGTGAATATCTCTGACATTTTCACTCAGTCTCTTCTGTCAGCATGAAAATCAACACTATTTTTTAGCTTTAAATATTGCTTTTACTCCATTGAGAAGTATGATGATATCTAAATATATTTTGTTGGAAAAGAGAAAGCAAACAATGCTGATAAAACAAAGAACACATTTATAGAGCTAAGTGTTTTAACAAAGCCTGTTACTCAGCAAGATCTAAATTCAATGTTTAGTAACTATTTAAGAAGCCTGATTTGTAATGTGAAAGACATTAATTCCATTAACCTTTAAATTGGGAAAGACATTTATAACCAGGTTTATCTTATAAGAAGAACAGTAGCACTAGCAAAAGATATTATCTGGGACTTTACAACCAGCTAGAAAATGGAAAATTGTGTTCAATATTGTGCTATTTTTATTTAAATCACAGTCTCTGCTATAGCATATGTGTCTGCAAGATGCCAGTGTCTAATGAAAATAGAAATACTGGAAATATAATTTTATGGCCAACTAAACATTATTGGAATAGTTTAGACTTATATTCAAATCTAATAAAGAAAAACAACCTTATTTTATGTGTATCACATAAAAATGTATAAAGATTATAACCTTAATTTTCACACAAATAAATTGAGTATATGTACTGAGGGAGAAAGTTATTTATTTATTTGTTTGAGAAAGAGAGCAAGAGGAGAGAGTGAGTGCAAGCAGGGGCAGTGTCAGGAGAGGCAGAGAACCTTAAGCAGACTCCCTCCTGAGCACAGAGTTGGAAGCAGTGTCACAAGGGTGAGATCATGACCTGAACCAAACAAAACTAAGAGTTGGATGCTCAATCAACTGAGCCACCCAGGGGCCACTAGGGAAAAAGTCCTTTAAGAATTTTATACTGAATTGGTAAAATTTTTTTAAAGATTTTATTTATTTATTCATGAGAAACAGAGAGGGAGAGAAAGAGACAGAGACATAGGCAGAGAGAGAAGCAGGCTCCAAGCAGGGAGCCTGATGTGGGACTCGATTCCAGGACTCCAGGAACACACCTTGGGCCAAAGGCAGGTGCCCAACAGCTGAACCACCCAGGCTTCCCTGAATTAGTCTATTTTTCTTCTCCATCCTCCATGTTAAATGGATTTTTTCATGCTGATGATGGATCTGGCCTACTTCCTCTTTTTTTCAATACCTTTTTCTTTGCGCTATTTTATTATTCACCTAAGTAAAAATAAAGGATGAAGAAACTTCCCAGCCACCTTTTAACATTCCTTTAAAAAAAACAACTTTATTTATTTATTCATGAGAGACACAGAGAGAGAGAGAGAGGCAGAGACATAGGCAGAGGACCCCGGGATCATGACCTGAGCCAAAGGCAGATGCTCAATCACTGAGCCACCCAGGTGCCTCAATATTTATTTTCTGAATAAAGACTTTAAACGATCAATTATGGAAAATACAAAAAAGATTCAAGATTAAAAAGTTATTGCTAGTTTTTACACTAGGATATAACGATTGTTAACTTTCATTTTCTTTCAGAACTACAGTGAACGCTTTTATATGCAAATACTAGACAGCACCTATAGAGATTCCAAAGACTGGATTCTTACAGTGAGACAAGTGCATCAAGGAAAATGTCCACTTGTAAGATGCTATCCATCTTCCCAAGTAACTTCCAGAGAGACAGTACCAATTTACCTAACCTATGGCAGTATGAGAAAGTGCGCACTTCTGTCAACATGAGTGTGAATATTGTAGTTCTAACAGTTTACATAATAAATAAAATATACTATCTCATGGATTCAAATGTCTATTTTTTTCACTGCTATTGAAATTGAACTTTTTCTTACTGAGGACATATTTTTCTTTTGTGTATGGCCTCTGTTTTTCTTTTGGGTAAGCTAGAGCTTATATTTTATAATTGCAATTGTTCTTTATAAATTAAGGATACTAATCTTTTGTCATATTTGTTCATGTCTTCAAAATTAAACGTTTTTTTTTTTATTAATCTTACATCGTGAATCACTCTTTCAGCTTGGAGGAGGAAATAACAGGATACATACATACAACTGTTCCTGATTGGGTAGGAAGATGAAGGAGTAGGGAAATCATTACGTAGCATCCAACTTTATGAACCCACTTAGCTGAGTATGATTTCATTATTTGGAAGAGAATACATGAAGGTGGAGAGGAGGAGGTGTTCTGCTTTGGCTATCAACGTTTCAGAAATCCCCCCACTCGTAATCAATTTTACTAATACCTATTCAAAAGTCACTAGAGTAGAAATGGCTTTTCTCAAAAGAATATTCTCTTCAGAGTTTGGGAGGGGGGATGAAACAAAAGTCAGTAACAAATTCCTTAAGTATTTTTAAAAATCAGGTTTCATTCTCAAGGTCATATAAATGATATCTTTACTAGCAATGTAATCACCTGAAAATTATAATGACCAAATAAATATCTTTAACAAGGGCTCTCAGGGAACCTTTACACTGACTCGATCAGATCATTCTGCTCATCACAGAAGCAGAAAAATATGATCACTGTTTTTCATGAGTGTATAAAGATTATTTTTATTTTTATTTATTTTTATTTTTTAAAGATTATTTTTAAAAACATTTTATTTATTTATTTTACAGAGAGAGTGAGAGCACAAGCAAGGGACGCAGCAGACAGGCAGAGGGAGAAGCAGGCTCCCTGCTGAGCAGGGAGCCTTATGCAGGGCTCAATCCTAGGACTCTGGTATCATGAGAATAAGGCTTAACTGACTAAGCGACTCAGGCACTCTTGTTTTCTATCTAAATTTTATTTCTGTCATCCATCATTCAAACTAAACCATAGTTGATTTTGTGGTAACTGGGAATATTGAAGGATATTTATATAGGAAGGGTTGATTTGGTCCAATGC
Organism: Canis lupus dingo; assembly: GCF_003254725.2. Lineage (NCBI taxonomy): Eukaryota > Metazoa > Chordata > Mammalia > Carnivora > Canidae > Canis > Canis lupus. The sequence goes on along the minus strand of NC_064265.1, from coordinate 40,645,379 downwards.
TGAAAAACCATTAGTGTTTTATTTTAAAAGAAAGTCTCACATTTTTGTTAGGTCTGCTTCTCCAAATCAGGCATAGACTGTATACATGTGACCTCTATTTACAAAGAAAATGCAAAGGCATAAATTTTGTGCATAAATAATTTAAAAGACATTTTAAAACTTATTTCACTGTCCAATTTATTCACTTTTACAAAGTGGATGCATTTTGGAACACCAGAAATGTAGCATAATATTGGAGACACCAGATCTTTACATCTCTATAGGCAAAAATATATTTACAAACTGTTTTTGTGGGAAGGTCTATTTATGTTGTACCTGATTCTTATAAAGCATGCCAGAAAAATTGAAGAGAAGTTTTGAGAAGATGTTGCCTAGCACAATCAAGCATCTTCTTGTATTTTGACTCTGAGCATAAAATAAAATATTGAGCCTCAAAGGATCTAGCACAGGGTGTTAGAATAAAAAACAGAGACCAGCCTTGAAAAATCTCTGAGCAGACAAAACCAGTTTAATCATTCAAAGCTTATTTTGGCTTATTTTGCAAAACTAACTTGATCTAGGTCATTTCTTGCTTCTGTCACTGGAAATCATAAACAAAATTTAAACTGCTTTCAAGGTTGATATGAGGTAACCACTGACCAGTCTCTATCATTTAAGGAAATTCTAAAACTAATGAATCGATGTGAAGAATAAAGTTACTGCTTTCTCACTATATAAGAAGCTTCTTTATAACAATATACCTCTGAGCCTCATTCTGTTTGGTTTGAGTATTCTTAGTTCGCAAACTGTTGTTTTTTTTTTTTTTTTGGTGTATGCACAATACACTTTTTAATTACTACATTGGTGATTCATTCATTTTATTTCTGTTATTTCTGAGCTTTTGACAAGGGCTTGACAATAAATATGTATTGAAAATAGGTTAATTTATTTTCACTTCCTTGCCATTGTGCTAGTGAGTTTTAGTTATCTTTCTATAAGTTTCATTATCCTTTATATTTATTCAAACCATCATTTTTATGCAAGCATGGAAAAGTTTTTTTAAAGATTTATTTATTTATTTATTTATTTGAGAGAGACAGAGACAGAGACAGAGACAGAGACAGAGAGAAGACCAGCAGGAGGAGATGCAGAAGGAGAAGCAGACTCCCAACTGAGTTGGGAGCCCAACATGGGGCTCAATCCCAGGACCATGAGATCATGATTTGAGCTGAAGGCAGACACTTAATCATCTGTGCCACCCAGGCACCCCATGGAAAATATTTTTAATACTAATTTATTTACTTTTACACTTGAAGACTCACTAGGTTTTTCTGTTCTTAGAGCCCTAAGTATGAACAGACATAAATTTGGACTTGTCGTTTTCCTTCCTTGGTTCCAAGTCAGTTAAAAGTGCTCAAAGCTTTCTAGGGCCCCATGTAGCAATAATGCAGTTCTTACTTTAATCCAATTTCAATGACTTTTCCTGAAGTTGACAGTAATATAGCCCTCATGATGACCAATTAGGTATTCCACATAAAAATCGCAGCTGCTCCAGTGGAGAAAATGATTACTGGAACATCTGGTAGTATACTGATAAGGTTATCAAACAGGAAACTAAATCTTGAAAATCAGCTGCTCTTTATTTCAGCTTTTTTCAACTCCCAAAGAACTATTAATTCTAGGACATATACAGGATGAGTCAGCTCAAAGGAAAGAGAAAAAAATCAAGCTGCACTACAGTAGTTCATTTTAAATGTATCTACAACTCAGGCAAGACATAATGCAAACATGAATTAAACTTCTCACACTTCCCAAAGAATATTGCAGTAGTCAGAAATTTATAGGATAATGATATTGAACACTCTCCTTGGAATGGACTCTACAACAATATGTATGAATTGATGTTTATTTAATATGTGCTTGAGGAGTGGCAATAAAGATATAAAAATAAATGAATACCATTAGGAATATAATTATTCCTAATCTCCAATGGAGAGGAGATTTTGTATTTCAGGAACAAAGTAAGGTACTTAAAAAAATAAATTAAGATTCCCTACATTTTACTATGAAAAATAAAAACAGATATAGTAATGTATTACAGTGAAAATGTAAAAAATTCTACAACTCAATAAAAATATTATCAGAAAATATGCAATAATGTGTTTATGTTCATGGGCAACAGGAAATATTCTTAAACAAGACAAATGAAACATGTGACAAAAAAATTGGAAATCTTGATCATGTTAAACTGTTTAAACATCTGTAAGATGACACAAGATCAATGTACTTAAAAAATCAAAAGTGTGCAATATATTCATATTCTAGACTAATGATTAGCATCTTGATTTCAAGTTAAAATGCTATAAGTCATACAAAATCCATTGTATGGATTTTTGTAGGATATTAATAGGCAACCCACAAATGATAAAATACTTAGTCAATGAACATATGAAAAGCTCATCCAGACAGATAATCTAGAAGATTCTAGTTGTCTAGATTTGTAGACAGATAGGCTTTTTAAAAATATTAAACTGGCAATCTTTTCAAATACAATTAAATTCAAGGGTTCGTGGGATTTGTAGACAGATAGTTTTTTGCTTTGTCTTTTTAGACTGGCAATTTTTTTTCTTAGATTTTATTTATCCATGAGAAACACACACACAGAGAGGCAGAGACATAGGCAGAGGGAGAAGCAGGCTCCCTGTAGGAGCTTGACGTGGGACTCAATCCTGGAACCCGAGATCACGCCCTGAGTGGAAGACAAATGCTCAACCACTGAGCCACCCAGGCGTCCTACAATTTTTTTCAAATACTATTAAACTCAAAGGTTCATGGAATTGAGGTAAGATGAGTAATTTCAAATGAGCTGGTATGTATATATGTATATAATCATGTATATATATGTAATTCATATAGATTTTATGGTAAGATCCTACATTGCTGAACTTTTTTAAAAAAATAATTTTATGTATAAAAATACTCACAAGTTACTAAATATTTTCTGCCAGAGTATATATATAAATCTTGAGAGGGAATAAAAATCTAGAATAATGATGAGTGGTCCTATAACCACTAGACAATGAGAGAAGGGAGTAGGATGTAGGAGAAGCTAAGGGTTGGGTGTCGGTCAAGAGGGTCATCAGCTTTAGCTGTTTTAGTTTATAAAAAACAAAATGTGCTGCTTGTGCAAGACCACATTTTTTTACCTAACATTTTAAAATATAATAATGAGAAATCTGAACAAAATGTGAGACCACTAATACCTGTGAAATTATAGATTAAATGGGAAAGAATATCAGCTAAGAAAGAAAGGAAGGAGGGAAAGGAGAAAAAGGGAAGGAGGCAACAATGGGGGGATAAAGGGGAAAAAAGAAGGAGATATTTTCAGGGGGTAGATACTCTATAATTTTAATATCTGTGATATAAATCCGCACTTCCTTGTAGCTATGGTAAAAATGGAAAATACATCAATTTATGTAACTGACAGAGAACACAAATGAATTCCATTATTTTGGGAAATATTTTCCACTGCTGAACAAAATTTATCTATTGATCATGCTGTTTCTTAGCAAAGGAACATTAGCAAACACAGAATGTTTTCAAATTTTAGAAGAAAAAGAAAAGAGTGTTTGTTCTATCTATCCTCTATAAATTTTGATTAAATTACGATAGAGCAGACTTTTTAAAAATACAGTTGTCACTGTGAAACTTTAGTTACCCAGAGGAAAATAAATGAAGAGCTTAAGCATGGCTAAATGGCATAGATGACATCTAGTATCTAGACTGTTCTGGGAGACACCAGACTTCCTAGTTGAGCCTGGCCAAGCACTGTCTTGGAGGAGCTACGAGCTTGAGTTGCTAATTGAAAGCCTTACATTGTAGATTTTATTGGCTAAAATGGAAGCCATTTGTTTTGGACACTATACACGTGAGAAGAAACTTGCCATGCAATCGCTAGACCTTGGGAATCTGGTAATAATAACTTCTGCTGAGAATGCAACATCACTATACTTCAGTAAAGATTAGACTGGAGGAGTAATTTTAGGTAAATCCTCAGAGTCATATGCTTAATTTTCTCAAACATTTGCCCAATTAATTGAGACCACATTTTCTGTATTCAGCAACATAAAAGAAACAAGAACTATCTAAACTAGGGGCCAATAGGTAAACATCATATGCTAAAGAACTGTCCTATGAAACTATACTATCCTTCATAAAGTCTGGTTATAAGCAGCATATTTTTAGGTTTTAATCAGTATCACCTTCACATGGACTTACAAGCCAGAGGCAATGGGAAACTATAACCACACATAGCTAAGTTAATGTAGTATTTCTCAACCTTGGATGATCATTAACATCAAGTGACAAGCTTTAAACATAAAATTCTATTGTCAAGATTCCATTCATGAATAGTTAATCAGAACCTTGGTGGATGGGTCATGGAGTCAATGCATTTAACATGCTCCCTCGGTGACTTTAGCACACAGCCAGGTTGACAATCATTGGAAGTTAACGTGTTGAATGTGACACTAGTGTTTGAATGTCAGTTGAATGTGATACTGATCTTTGAATGTCAGTTGGTGCCCACTTAAATGATGAAAAAACTCCCAAATTAAGTATTTTATTTTAAAATGAAAATGAGGCTACATACCTAGTCCTTTTGTCAATAATTAATGGAAATAGTAGCAACAATTCTGTTAGGGGCACATTAATTGTCCCTGAAATTGAGATTTAGAACAGTTATATTACATGCCTAAGGCCACGTATTAGAAAACAACAACCCTAAACAACCCTGCCTGCCATTGAGGTTGACTCCATTATTTCTACAGTATGCTATCTTTCATACTAATAATATTCTACATTTGGTAAAGTACGAAACCAAAACTTCCAAAAGCAAATCATTACATTTCTAAATCAAAATTGATTTTTAGACCTCCAAAGATTTTTAGATTTTTTTAGGTATTAGGGGAAAATGTTTTCTTCCTATTCTCCCCGGCCCAAAGTTTTACTTTTATTCAAGTTATCAAACAGTATGATATTAGTTTCATTTGTACAGTACAGCGGTTCAACACTTCCATACAATACCCGGTGCTCAACACATAAGTGCACCTCTTAATCCTCATTACCTATGTTCCCTAACCGCCTAACTTACCTCCCCTCTGGTAACCATCCATTTGTTCTCTATCATTAAGAGTGTGTTTTATGGTTTACCTCTAACTCTTTTTACCACTTTGTTCATTAATATAGCTTCTTAAATCCCACATATGAGTGAAATCATATGGCATTTGTGTTTTTCTGACTGTCGTATTTCACTTAGCCTCATTCTCCTTAGCCCCTCTGGTTCATTGCAAATGCCAAGATTTCACACTTTTTTTTTTTTTTTTTTTTATGGCTGTTTATTTTTCAAACTCAATGAATGATCCCTGCCCCACCTCCATTCCAGGAAAAAATTGTGACTCCCTTCACACGTGCCCTCATAATAATTTTCTTGTACAATTCTTGCAACAATAATCACATTATTTTATTGAATCTAAATCCTTATCACAGAAAAATACTAACCATTTCCTAAGCATGTATATATAAATGTACACGATACATAACCTCAAGCCCGAAGAGGCTCCAATAATCTAATCTCAATTCCTGAAGACTCTTTTCTTGAATCAAAAGTCTCTCTCTAGTATAGTAAGCATATTAATAACACTTTCTTTTAAATATTTTATTTATTTATTTATTTATTTATTTATTTATTTATTTATTTATTTACAGAGAGAGACTATGAGCAGGAGGAGGGGAAATCCCAAATTGACTCTGTGCAGAGTGCAGAGCCCAACATTTAGTTCCATCTAATGACTCTAAGACCTTAACCTGAACTGAAGTCAAAAGTTGGACACTGAAACAACTGAGCCACCCAGGAACTGCATAACTGTTGTTTTCTAATTTGAACTTTCCGTTTGAAACTACTGTAGATTCATAGGCAGTTGTGAGAAGATACAAAGAGGTCTCATGGAGATGGGGCAGGAATCATTCAGAGGTGGCCCAGACTGCCCCATGGTAATATATTGTCAAGCTATAATACAATATCATAACCAGTGTACTGACATTGTAAAATACCAATCAGTTCCACTATCATGAGGATCCTCTGTGACCCTGTTATAGTCATGCTCACCTCCCTTCCAGCAATCCTCAGCCCCTTACCTCTGATTACCACTGAACTAGCCTCCATTTCTATACTTGTGACATTTGAAGAATGTTCCAAGGGTGCCTCAAACAATGTGTATTCTTATTATTTAGTGGAGTATTTACATAGATCAATTAGAAATTGTTGGTTGTTTATGCTTTTAATATCCTCTAATCCTTGTTGATTTTCTGTCTAGTAGTTGAGAGTGAGGTTGCTGAAGCCCCCAGATATCATTTGAAATAGGTTTATTTATGCTTGTCATATTTATCAATGTTTGCTTCATATATTTTGAGCTCTGTTTAGTACATACACATTTAGGATTACTATGACATCTGGGTGGATTGATCACTTAATTTTTCTGTAACATCACTCATCTGTCTAGTAAAGTTCTCTGATCTGAAGTCTATTTTATTTTTCTGACTATAAGATAGCCACTCTTAGCTCTGATTTTGATTAACATTTTCATGTATTATATTTTCCATCCTTTTACTTTCAGCCTACCTACATGATTGTTTTCAAAGTGAGTTACTTGTAAACAGCCAATAGTGGGTTGTCAGGGGTTTTGTTTTGTTCTTGGTTTTATTTTTTAATCTCTGTCACTGTCAATCTCTGTCTTTAAAGTGGTGTATTTAGACTATGTTCACCTAAGATAGGTGGTATGTTAATCTGCCATTTTGTGTTCTTTATGTCTCATATTTTCCCATTCTTCTGTTTTTCTTCTCTTGCCTTCCTGTGGGGTTGGTCCTAGTTTGCTTTTAAGCCCTCTGCTAGTAACACTGCTGCCGTCAAGTGATGAGTCTGTGAGGTTTGGGAATGTTCTCAAGTCAGTCCATTGTCCTGCTCTGATTGCTCTTATATTTCCTTTAACAGCCTAGTAGGACACTAAATAGCCATTTAGATCTCAGAGTTGACTGTGATCCACAAGACTTTTCTTAATTGGCTGTCACTTTCCCTGGTTTTCTCCATTAAACTTGTGATTGCTCTTAGATCTTTCTTATATCCTGGAAATACCAGGTTCCTTTTGAGGTGATCCTCACCAAGATCTTCATTATTTTCAACAATGCCCTTGGGCATAATGAGCACTGGTTGGCTGGTGCCAGCATCTAGTCTTCTTGACTTCCTTCTCCTGGAGGTGAAACTTCCTCCTTATAAGCGAACTAAAACAGGGAAATTGGGACCTTATTTTCACTCCACCTTCCCTGGAGTACAGTTTTGAATCTAAAATTAGGGTTGGGTATGAAAAGAGAGACCCAGGCTTATCTATCTACTTACCTGGACCAAAGACTTTCCAACATAGGGTGAGGGACTAAGGAACACCAGCAGCCCATCCCATCTAGAGTGAAACTGTAGCCTCACTAGGAGATAGAGGGAGAAGGAATTCCCTCGCTTCTTGGCTATACCTGCTAGGAGAAGAATACCTGGGATAGAACTCCAGGAATATGGATCTTACTGGGTAAGGGAGCAGGTCAATCTTGTTGCTCTTACCAAGATTTAATAGATTTTCTTAAAAAGGATGATTTTCTGTTTGTTTTATGCTTTTGGGACAATTTGCAAAGGATTAAATTGTTTAAAAATCATTTTCAGCAGTTAAATTATTGTTTTGGTAGAGCGAGGCTCTGCCAAGCTCATTATTCTTCTATTCTAGAATGCCAACCTTTAGCCCTTATACTTTATTAAATTATTTTTGCTCAACTTTACCAGCATGCCAGTATAAATAGATGCACACACACACAACACACACACACACATATACACAACACATAGAAGCATATATTTATAATTTTTAAATTTATCAATAAAAACATTCTTTGAGGAAAATAATCTACATAATTATGTTTTAATTTTTAAAAAATAACACCATTTCTCAGCAGTTTTGTATTATGTGGAGTTTTACACTATTTCACAATAGGTTAGGTATTTCATATTTCAATTAATAACCCTAATTTATTTAAAAGATGAAATTAAAGTGTCTAAAATCACTATAAAAATCCATGGTAATCAATGAACAGAAATCTATTTGATTTCTATACATTAATAATGAAGCAATAAATAGAGAAATTAAGAAAGCAATCCCATTTACAATTGCACCAAAAATAATAAAAATGCCTAGGAATAAACTTAACCAAGGAGGTGAAACACCTATACTCCAAAACTATAAAACGTTGATGAAAGAAATTGAAGATGACAAGACATATGGAAAGATATTTCATGCTTATGGATTGGAAAAAGAAATATTGTTAAACTGTTCATACTTTCCAAAGTAATCTACAGGTTTAATATAATCTGTATCAAAATACCAATAGCATTTTTTATAGAACTAAAACAAAAAATTCAAAAATTTGTTTGGAATCACAAAAGACCCCCAAAACAGCCAAAACAATCTTGAAAAAGAAAAACAAGCTGGAGGCATCACAATTCCCGATTTTGAGTTATACTACAAAGCTATAGTAATCAAACAGTATGGTACTGGCAAAAAAAAATGGACACATAGATCGACGGAACAGTATAGAAAGCCCAGAAACAAACACAGGATTATATATGGCCAATTGATGTTCAACAAGTGAGGCAACAATATGCACTGGGAAAAAGTTTCTTCAGTAAATGGTGCCTGGAAAACAGAACAGCAATATGCAAAAGAATGAAACTGGACCACTTTCTTACACCAGACACAATAATAAACACAAAATGGATTAAAGACCTAAATGTGAGATCTGAAATCATAAAAATCCTAGAGGACAGTATAGACAATAATTTCTCCGGCATCCTCTATAGCAATATTTTTCTAGCTATGTCTCCTGAGACAAGGGAAATAAAAGCAAAAATAAGCTATTGTGACTGCATCAAAATAAAAAGCTTCTTTACAGTGAAGGAAGCAATCAACAAAACTAAAAGATAAACTACTGAATGGGAGAAGATATTTGCAAATAACATTTTTTATAAAGCGTTAATATCCCAAATATAGAAGAACTGATACAACTCAACTCTCAAAAAACAAATAATCCAGCTAAATTATAAACAGAAGACATAAACAAGACATTTCTCCAAAGAAATGTACAGATGGGCGACAGACACGTGAAAAGATGCTCAGCATCACTAATCATCAGGGAAATACAAAAATCTACAATGAAATATCATCTCCCATCTGTCAGAATGTCTAAAATCAGGAAGACAAGACATAACAAGTGTTGATGAGGATATGGAGAAAATGGAACCCTCATCCACTGTTGGTGGGAATGCAAACTGGTACAGCCACTGTGGAAGAGGATAGATGGTCCTCAAAAAATTAAAAATAGGACTACCCTATGATCTAGTGGGTATTTACCCTACTGGACATTTACCCAAAGAATATAAAAACACTAATTTGAAAGGATATATGTACCCATATGTTTATTGCAGCATTATTTACTACAGCCAAATTATGCAAGCAGCCTGTGTCCATAGATAAATGCATGGATAAATAAGATGTAGTATATATACACAAAAGAATACTAGTCAGCCATAAAAAGAACAAAATCTTGCTGTTTGCAACAACATTATGAAGCTAGAGACTATAACACTAAGTGAAAGAAGTCAATCAGAGAAAGACAAATGCTGTATGATTTCACTCATATGTGCAATTTAAGAAACAAAACAAAGGAAAAAGAGAAAAAAACAAGAAACAGACTCAACTATAGAGAACAAACTGATGGTTACTAGAGGTGGGGTTCAGTGGGGAAGGATAGGTGAAATAGGGGTTGGGGATTAAAGAGTACATTTATCATGATGAGCATGGAATAATGTATTTAATTGTTGAATCACTATATTGTACACCTGAAACTAATATAACACTGTAGATTAACTACACTGGAATCAAAATAAAATAATAAACTGAGGGTAAGAAGGAAAAAATAGTTTAAAAATCTGACATAAAAATACATGATATAAAATTATTAAAAATGTATGGAAAATGTAAATTATTTCACCTGAGAAGATTTGGAAAATAACTGTATATGTATTTAATTTAATTGGAGAAGTTCCAATTTAAAGAAATTTCACTGACTATGAATTGAAAAAGAGGGATATAGAAAGATGAGGGCTATTAAGAAAAAAAGGACCTTTCTTTTTTTTCCATCAGAGATTCCTGATTGTGGAGGAAAATCCATGAATTACAACCATAAATAGAAATGAAAAGGTGGGCTTTTCTCCAACTCTGTCCAAGTTGCAACTATTCTTTGACTATACATAATATGAATAGTCCCATGGTTACTTATGACTTTCAAGGCAACTAAGATTTGGGGGAAAACACAGATTTGATGTGTATGAATATTGTATATCACTGACACAGCGACGTTAGGATGAATACAATCTTCTACTTGGATGAAAGAAAATGAGAGAACACAATGACTTGTGTGAGGTCATACATTAAAAAGAAAAAAAGAAAACTTGTTCTGTAAATATATTTGTTAATGAATTTTCCCAGACATCCAACTTCACAAAGCAATATCCGTGGTGGCCAACAGCTACTGACTGTCGACTGCAAGCCCAAACATTAACCTAGTGCTTATAAGATATTTTATTACATGGACCTAATCTCATTACCATCATATGGGACAGCTACTATTTCATTTGTCTACCAGTAGAGGAGAAAATTGAGACCCAGAAGGAAAAACTGATTTTCCATAGTTTCATTCAGACACAGAGCCAGAGCAAGCATTATGTCCAATGTTTGACACTACTGCTCAAAAATAAGTAGCATTAATGAGCATCAGCTTAATTCCCATGTTGAATAAAATATGTGGCTCTGTGACTTCGGTTCTACATACCAATCTTCTAAAAGTGGGACAAGTGTACACATCCTCAGAGGGGGGTAAAAAAGAATAACAAGCTATTTATATTCCCTGAAGAAACTGCCCTCATTCTATCCCTTCAAAAAAAGTACCTATTAAATCTTCCAACCTCTAGTTTGAGAGTCAGATGACCAGACAGATATGTCCAAATGTTCAGAGGCAATATAGGTTGATTACTTTTATTACAGTGTGATAAAAAGTTCACTAAAGTGAGGTAGTGTTTCCAATAAAACAAATGACTCACTCCTAGAGTGTAAACATATGGTACTGTACTTAATTTCAGCTCTAAAGTCTCATGTTACATAGAACTCTAATGACTGTTGTGTGAATTATTCACACTGTACTTTTATTTGAGAAAGTCAAGGTACTAGGTGTTTAGTAGTAATTTTTAAAAAGTCTAAAATATTAGTCCATCATTTCCATGAAAGATTAAAATGTGAGTGATAAAATAATATAATTTTTACTTGTTGCATCACAGCTTTCACTTAACAAGGCACTTTCATAAGCTCGAAGCAGTATAATGAAAAGTAAATGGCTTTCAGAGTCAGGCAGATCTGAATTTGAGGTTTGGATCTATTACTCATTAGCTGTGACACTGGATGCATAACTTACACTTGTGAAGTTTAATTTTCCTCAAATGAAAAAAAAAAGAAAATTATAACACCTATCTGTAACATTATTATAATGTTTCTAGAGAAAATGTCCACTAAAGCACCATATACAGAATTGTTTAATTTAAAAGCTCTCAAACTTCATATTTTGGGGAGTATAAATGAATGTAAACAAATCTACACTACCATTTACATCCACTCCTGTTTGGATGCCTCTGCTAGTTTTCCACAGTGCCCCAAATTCTACTCGTGAGTCATTTGCAGACACATTAAGGGAGCTTGGCAATGCTGATACCACCTCATGTATGTTGGATATCTAATGAGCTCTTCCGTGTTGGGTACACCCTGTATGTGTAACAGGAGACTCTGGTGCTTTGGGATGCTCAGTTGTTCTCTAACCAGGGAGCACTGAAATGTCCAGGGTGCAAGCTTTGGCTTAACGTTACACATTTAGAGTGACAGTATAGCAATGTGCTTCCTGCAGACACCTTCATTGGTGTCTAGCTAAGTTATAGGAGAAAGAGAAAAAATCTATTTCTTGGTTCCAGTCAGCTGTTTTCTCCAGTTACTTTTTTTCTTTTACATCCCTGGTCTGAATCCCACAACATACTTTTAAACTTTCTTCTCCATGACCTTCTCCCCACGCACTAGTATCCCCAACCACACTGACCCAGTGACTTTAGGATTGAATACAATCTTCTACTGGGGAAGAAAGAAAATGAGATAACACAATGACTTATGTGAGGTCATACATTAAATAAAAAAAACAAAAACAAAAACAAAAACAACTGTTTGTATTTGGATTTTAGATTCTTATTACCACACCATAGCTGTAAGATCCTCCAAATCTGGCATTTTGTCTTTTCTTAAAAAAGTAAGGGTTGTTTTCATCATTAACATTATACCACTTTATCATTGAGACCTTCCTAAAAGACTGGCTAAGTGTGACTCTACTAAATACCCTTTATGTATTTTCTTAATTCTACAACAAACCTGCAGAGTAGGTATGATGGTTGTTCCTGTTTTATGGATAAGAATGGGAAGGTTCTGAGTGGTCAAATGACATACAGGAGTAGGGGGTCTTGGAATAATTTTGCAAGCAGGCATTCCTTCTCCATGCCAAGACTCAACTCTGCTAAGCTCAGCCATTGCACTGAACTAACTCCTCGCATGATACCAGACTATACTGGACTTTCATTAGTTGTGGTATAGTGTGATAAAGTGGCTAGACCAGAGACACTACAAAGAAGCTTCAAATATGTTTTAATTCTGTCTTTCTTTCCTTCAATCCCATACGCCTTCCTAGAAGAATCTTAACAATCAAAGCATGCTCAGAAATAATTTCAATATGCACATGTGTTTTCTTCTTACTGAAAATAATATTTTGACTATTAAAAATACTTCTCTAAATTATTATAAACTATAAAATACAACATAGGAAACAGAGAGGGAAGCAGATGGTAAAACTCAAGTTTTCATTAAATATAAAGTACCTTTCATACAATTAAAAAAATCTGAATGAATAACTCTTCACAAATAACTTACATTTTCTCCATATTCCCTAAGTATAATAAAATATTTACCTTAGCGAATTTGTACCTAAGAGATTTATACAAAATGACAAATTACCAAATATTTATAAAATAATTAACATCAGTTTTCCCAGATTAGCATGATTGCAAAAACATGCTGAAACAATCTTGATTTTGTTCCCAGAGAGAAAAATAATCGTAAGAGCATATTTTAATTGCCCAAAAAAGAAAGACATTAAAGTTTCACATTTATTAAAAATGTGACTGCCTTTGTTTCATGAATTTTGTACTTTAAAATAGAAGAATGACATTTAGACATTGCAGAGATTCTATGCTTTTTTTTTAAAGCTTATCTCCCACAGGTGCAATTGCAGAAGATCTGCATTGCATGTAGTAAATAATGAACAGGCTTTGAGGGACTGAGATATAGCATAGATAACGGAATACATAGATTAAACCTCAGTAATATAAAGAAACTCTAATATTGATAATAGGAAATAATATATAGCATTTTAATTTAACCAGTACACCCCCAGATTTCCTTCAAAAATCAAACCAAATCTATTATCAAGTTTCCTCTAGTTGGATGGAATTTTGCAACACTAGATTATTTTTCAGCATTTCAAAGTATATTATCTATACCATTTGGCCATCAAATTTCTTTTTGAAATTATTTTCATTTTATTTCATTTTCATTACATCTTGTTTTCATGGCTCTTCTCTTAATCTGGTCAACATGTATGTATGTATGTATGTATGTATGTATTTATTTATTTTTGCCTTCTCAGGGCTGAAGTTTTCTTCTTATAACCCATAGGAAGAATACCTTAAATAAAGGTGCTTCTCAAAGTGGAAAATACAATCTTCTTATCCTTTCACCATCCTGTCATCCTTCCTTGACATTTTTCTCCATTCCCAGCTTAGGAGCTATACATTGTTTGAATATGACACCAAAGTCTAGCCTCTTTAGAGTTCAATTTTATCCCTAACACATATTTTAATCTTTTTGCTAAAAGTCACTTCTTCCTGGGATGGCTGGGTGGCTCAGCGGTTGAGTGTCTGCCTTTGGCTCAGGGTGTGATCCCAGTTCGGGGATCGAGTCCCACATTGGGCTCTCTGCATGGAACCTGCTTCTCCCTCTGCCTGTGTCTCTGCCTCTCTCTGTGTGTCTCTCATGAATAAATAAATAAAATCTTTTTTTTTTTAAGTTGCTTCTTCTCGATATGTCTTCCACTCACTGATATCAACATGCTTCCAATACAGCAGAAATGAAACTGGGATAATTTCAGTTTCCCTGTATTGCCAAACCTCATGGCGTATCTTTAACCCAAACTCATAAATACTACCTCTGAAAAGCTCTTTTGGATATCTTCCCCTTTTGCTGCTATGGACACTTCTGTTTGCTTAGTGAGATTATTAAAACTGTTATCTTTTGCCCTCATTTTGTCTCAAAGTTTTTCTTCACATGGGCACTGATAGACAGCTTATGGAAGCACAGAGATGAGTTACTGTTTGGGTAGAAAACTGCTTGATTACCAAAAATGAAATTATTATCCTGCCACTGAAGCTTATGCATATTTAAAATTCCAAGACAAATGTCCTCTCCCTTGGGAAGCATCATTTTATAATTATTTTTCTCCTTATCCATGCTCTTAATAAGTTTCTCTCTACATACTCTTCAAAAAGTCTGATCTAGAGTCTATACCTAAATGAAACCACTATTTATAGTAAAAATTTAATAAACCATCAATATATTTATCTTATTTTTACTTTAAAGATAAATGATATGAACAGAATATTGCTCCCTTATAACAATAAAAAATGAGACCTTTTTTTAACATAAGGATTACAATTTGGGTTATAAATATTTGCCCTGGATATGTACCTTAAGGAATTTATCTTTATTCCCTTAACCAACTGTCAAATTTACATAGATTTTAAGAATGAAAGTATTTCCTATACATCTAGATTATTTTATGATAATGGGGAAAAGAGACTTATATGGCATATATATTTTCTGTTTTCTTCTTCTTTGTAATAGTCATATAGGATATACTTTTAGGTATAAGCAAAAATATAAGCTTGAAAAAAATTATTTTCTGTTCCCAGGGTTTAAGAATGCACATGTCTATTCTCAGATACAGGGAAACAAACTTATAAAGAAAACCAAAAGCACATACTTTACAGATGTGCTACAACAAATGTCCATCATTAACTCAAATGCAAATAAATAATAGAGTAGTATTATGCAATTACAAGATGATGTGGTAGTTAAATTCATCGACTTTGCAGTAGACATGCTGATTTGCATCTTATCACCTCTACTGGCAAATAATATGTTTTTGAACCTCGTATCTTGAGAACCTTACAGGATTGTTATGCATAAGAACTATAGGGAATTATATATATAAAGCCAGCCACATATACATACATCAACAAAAGATATTCCATTCCTAACTTCATTGGCTGACACAATATGAGAATATATGATTATATAGCGTTAGGTAAGAGAGAGAAAAACAAAAGGAGGAATCCTAAGAATGATCAGATATATGTAACAACTACTACTTTCCTTGTATAATTACACTATATAGGGTTCCATAAAAGTTTTTCATAGGTTAAATCCTCTAAATCTTACTACAAATCTTCTATGACAATACCCAGTTTTACAGAAACAGAGTGAAAGACAGATAAAGTAATGTATTCAGGTAGATTAATGGTAAATCACCAATTTGAACCGGGGCCTACCCAGTCCCAGACCTCACAATATTAATCACTATGGACTGAGAGATTATCCCAATGTCAGAGTCATTTTATAATTTCTGAGAAAGTTCAAGTATTTATATACTTTATACTTGTCCTAGGGTCCATATATCCTAATTTTTAATGATTTAGTTGTCTTTTTAAATAACAGTTATAGGTTTACAATAAACTTAGAGGGAGGTCCAGAGAGTTCTCACATACACACTGTTCCCATACATACAAGGCCTCCATTATCAACATCATTCACCAGTATGGTGTGTGTATATATATATATATATATATATATATTTAAGTCTTGTTTTTTTTTTGAGATTTTATTTATTTATTCAGAAGACACACACACACACACACACACACACAGAGAGAGAGAGAGAGAGGCAGAGACACAGGCAGAGGGAGAAGCAGGCTCCATGCAGGGAGCCCAACGCAGGACTCGATCCCAGGACTCCAGGATCATGCCCTGGGCCGAAGGCAGGCGCCAAACCTCTGAGCCACCCAGGGATCCCCCAGCATGGTATATTACGTACCAAGAACAAACCTACACTGACACATCATAATCACTCAAAGCCCATAGTTTACCTAAGAATTCATTGTTTGTACTGTATATCCAATGGGTTTGGACAAATGTATCCACCATTATAATATCATAGAGAATATTTTCACTGCCCTAAAAATCCTCTATCTCTGCCTCTTCATTTCTCCTCTTTACCCCCACCATATCCCTGGCAACCACTTTTCTTTTTATTACCTCCATAGTTTTGCCTTTTCCAGAATGGCATAAAGTTGAAGCATACCATATGTAGACTTCTAGATTGGCTTCTTTCACTCAGTAATATACATTTAAGTTTTCTTCATGCCTTTTCACAGCTTGATAGTTTTTTTAAGATAGATTTTTTAAGAATAATATTTCTTAATGTAGATACAGTGTAACCTATGTACCTATTAACTTATTGAAGGACATCTTAGCTGCTTCCAAGTTTGGATAATTATGAATCAAAGTTGCTATAATCATCTGTTGTTATATGGACTTAAGTTTTCATTTCCTTTGGAAAAATATCAAGGTGCCTGATTGTCGGATTATATGGTAAGAGTATGCTTAGCTCTGATTTAATTTTTTCTAATATATACATTCAATGCTATAAATTTTCCTCTGAGTACTGTTTTCACTGCATCCCACACATTTTAAAAAATTGTGTTTTCATTTTAATTTCATTCAAAATACTTTTAAGTTTCTGTTGAGATTTCTTCATTGCCCCACGTGTTATTTAGGAGTGTGTTGGTTAACCGACAGGTATTTTGGGATTTTCCAAAGAAAATCTCTCTCTCTCTCTCTCTCTTTTAAGATTGTATTTATTTGAGAGAGCGAGCATACATGCAAGAGATCAAGAGAGAGAGCATGATCGGGGGAAGGGGAGGAGAGTGGCAGAAAGAAGGGCAGAGGGAGAAGCTGACTCCCCCCTGAGCAGGGAGCTCCATGTGGGGCTCAATCCCAGGACCCCAATATCATGACCTGAGCCAAAGACAGATGCTTGATTGATGGAGCCACCCAGGTGCCCCTTCAGTTATCTCTCTGACCCTGATTTTTGGATTAACTTTACTGTGGCCTGACAGAAAACATTGTGTTTCTATTCTTTTAAATTTTTTAAGTGTGTTTTACGGCCCAGACTGTGATCTTTATCAGTCAGTGTTCCATGTGATCTTTAGCAAAATGTGAATTCTGCTGTTGATGGATGAAGTCATCTACAGATGTCACTTATATAGAATTGATTGATAGTATTGTTGATTTTGACTATGTTCTTACTAATTTTCTGTCTGCTGGATCTGTCCATTTCTGAGAGAGAGGTGCTGAAGTCTAACAGTGATAGTGAAAATACCCATTTCTGCTTGCAGTTCTACCAGTTTTTGCCTCATGTAGCTTAATGCTCTGTTTAGTGTACACATTTTAAGAATTACTATGTTTGGGCAGCCCAGGTAGCTCAGCAGTTTAGCGCCACCTTCATCCCAGGACGTGATCCTGGAGTCCCGGGATCGAGTCCCACGTCGGTCTCCCTGCTTGGAGCCTGCTTCTCCCTCTGCCTGTGTCTCTGCCTCTCTCTCTCTCTCTTTCTTTCTCTGTGTCTCTCATGAATAAATAAATAAAATCTTTTTTAAAAAAAGAATTACTATATTTTCTTGTACAACTGATCCCATTATCATTATGTAATACCTTTCTTTAATTATAAAAACTTTCCTTAATTTGAAGCTTGCTCTGTCTGAAATTAATCGAGCTATTCCTGATTTCTCTGATTACTGTCAGCATGGTATGGTTTTCTCAATCCATCCACTTTTAATACATATGTATCTTAATATTCAAATTGGGTTTCTTGTAGACAATACAGAGGATCTGTATTTTTGACAACTTTTTGATCTGCTTTTTGACCCACCCTGCCACTGGTTCTTGTGGTGGTTCTGTTCCTGTGTGTGTCTGCTCCAGTGAGGTATGACTCCATATATTTGCCCATCTCTCCAGTCTTAGGAACAATAGTTTGTCCTGTGTCCTATGTTCTTTCATGGATCTAGGAAAAGTTGATTTTTCAGTGTATTTGCTTTTCATCTGTTGTTAGATGGAATGGTGACCTCCAAGCTTCTTATATGTCAAAATGAAAGCCACCATATCCTTATTCTTAATCAAGAGTGTCAATTCCACAAATTTTACTTTTTTTTTTGTCAGAGTGTGATCTTGATTTTAATGTAAATAATATGGCTCTCAAAGATATAAGGATTACTGGAAATATAGTCAATCTTAAGCTATGGTGTTATTATTTAGATTATGCTTTACACCAAATACTTGATATCTCATGTTGTACATGACTAGACCATTACTATAGCAGTAGTTTTTATCCAAATAGGATTTTTTAAAAAGATTTTTATTCATTTATTTGAGAGAGAGAGAGAGAGAGTGAGAGAGAGTACAAACAGGGGAGCTGCAGAGGAAGAAGGAGAAGCAGGCTCTCTGCTGAGCAAGGAGCTGATGCCTGGCTAGATCCCAGTATCCTGGGATCATAACCTGATCCAAAGGCAGACACTTAACTAATGGAGTCACCCAGCACTCCAATCCAAATAGGATTTTAAGAAAAATGTCAGAATTTTATTTATTTAGTCATTAGATACTTGTTGGCTGTCTACTAGAATATCTTTTTATTTGGATTCATTAACTAATCAATTAACTAATTAATTCATTAACCTAATTCAATTTAATTGAATTTTCACTATGAATTAGGTACTCCAATAGTAACTGTCAAGCCGGAGAGATTAAGAAAGATATTGGTCCTGCTTAATGACTATTGTTTTAGTGTGGCCTATTATTATAGACACTGAATAAATAAATACCAAGAGAGACCTGGACTTCTGTGGGAAGTTAAATAATTCAGTGCTCTGAGCAAGTTTTTCAGGAAGAGAGAAATGTATTCTAGGAAGATAGAACAGCACGGTAAGGAGGCCAAGAGTTCAGAAAGGTGAGCAAGAGTCTGGTGCTTCTGGAGAACTGAATAAAATTTCATGTGGATACAGCATAACAAAGGGAGGCAGTGTTGGAAACGACAGCTAGAGAAAAGGGCGAAGTAGCACACATGCCAGAATTTGAAGGAACTCAGGAGACAAGTATTATATACTTATGTTAACCTCAAAGAGAAGACAGAAAGATTGTAAACAGCACAGCCACATGTTGAGTTATGTGTTAAAGGGGATGAATTGAAATAATGTTTAATACTTATTGACCACATTCTGTTTGCCATGCAGTATTCTAGGTGACTTACATGTACTAATCTAATATTTACAACAATCATTTGATAGAGTGTTATTATCCTTATTTTACAAACCGGAAATATGAGGCATGGAGATCGTCCAGCATTAGACAGTATAAATAGCACAGTTTACCACTTGGTTCCTTCAGAGTCTAACAACTTAATTATTTTGCTCTTTTGCCTAAAGTGCTGTGCTATTTACTAAGACAGAGATGTTGGTGAAGTATTCAATTCGGATTTTGGAGATGAGTCCTGTTTTGGACTGTTGGAATTTGAAGAGCCTGTGATATAGACAAATGGAGATTTCTAGTGAATATTTCACTTATAGAATCCTATAGTTCAGGAGAGAACTGTGGCGGGGGTATTTAGATTACAGAGTTTTCAGTAAATAAGTGGACACTGAAGTCACAGAAGTAAATGAAATTGTCAAAGTGAGAGCATAAGATGGAAGTCGTGTATCATGATTCTGTTTATGGGTTTTAAAGGGGATATAAAGATGCAAAACATAATCCCCACACAGGTTTCCATCTCACGGGAGAAATATATGACTAAACAAACAATTACAATATGGAGTGATAAGCACTAAATCAGAAGGCTGAAGCACTGACGATAATTTACCTCCTGTAAAGAAAGGCCATGGTCCATGAAACTACTTCCTAGAGGCTGCAGTACCTGACCTGAGTCTAGAATGATGGCTTGGAGGAAATCAGGTAAAGAAGAGTAAGTATCAGATTCCTTGGACAGTAGACATTTAGGTAGTTTAAGCAGTTCAAGAAAAGGCAGTGACCATAACCCAGGCAGGGATGTCACTTGGGTAGTGTAATTTCTGTAGCATGGCAGCATTGTGGATGTCTAGAAAGGAAGTGTTGGGAGGTAAGCTGGGGGTAGGATGCCAACTGACAGAAAGACTTGCAAGTTATAACCTCTGTTCTCACTTTATCCAGCTTGCGCCTTGACAACACAGAAGAATTTCCTACGTAAACATAAGTATCAGAATCTTTTAAATAAGCCCAGTACATTTCATTCACACATTCAGATGAACAAGGAATAAGTCACAGTCTCATGTTCAAGGAACCAAACAATATGAGCCTATTTTTCTTCCACATGTTAAAGAATATTTTATATACTATCCCGAAATTTTACTATTTAAAAATATTGCCATGACAGAGTTTAAAAAGCAGCATGTCATGAAACAAGATGCCAGTTTGTTTTTCATTAAAGAAATACTAAAATATTGCTTGCCCTCCCAAATTTTAAATTCTGTTGTCATAATGTACTCTATCTGGAGTTACCCCAAGCTGGTAATGGGAAATCTCTGAAAGTATAAAGTAATTTGTTCACATGCATAATTGTGTGAAGGAATCTGACCACAGCCCTGTTGGCTATCCAACACTTTTCAAGTTAAATTCTAGGGAGTGTCATATATAACAATCTACATATATAATTTCTCTTAAAAATTGATTTCAAAATTATACTGAAACATATTCTTAAGCTTTGTTGAAAAAAATCTTACCAAACTAGTAAAGCTTACTTCCCAAATACCTGAAAAGACAAGTACATATTTGTTTATTCCTTTTTTTTCATAACTCTAATATTCTAAATCATGGTCAAGTAACATGTCCCGAATCAAATTGGCAATAGCATTTCAACAAGCATATTTTCACAGAAAAAAAAAAATCTGGAAAGAGCACAAGAAAGAGAAACATCTGTGTCTTATATGATTTTGCAAAATTATGAATGTCATTAGCAAGCATAATTTATGAGATTCTTTTTATTTATGCTAATATATTACTCAAAGTGTTTTCTAACTTCTTATTTGGAATGTAATAGAGGATTTCAATATGATTGACATAGACTTTATTCTCTCTGTCACAACTAGTTGTTTTTCTCATGCATGTGTGTGTTTTGCAGTGTTCCCACAGAGTTGTTAATGAGCCATCAATTATTTGTGCAAATTGGAAGCAGAAATTTAAAAATCTCTCTACTCAAGGTATTTGTACATGACTCTCTAATTGAATCTGAGAATATTTGAATTTGAACACAAGTATACTAAACCTTCTATCCAGACACAAAATATTCTAAAATATTATTTTGTGCTTTAAAGAAGTTATATAATCTTTGAGTCAGCGATTTTCTCATGGTGGGTGATTAGGTTACATTTGATGCGGCAGTAAAGAGCTATGTATTATATATACATTTATAATATATATGCAAGTTTTATCTACCATCCAATATAGTATTTTGAAAAGTGATGTCAATTTTAACAAAAAAATTAGGTATTTGACATGTACATCGTGATGAAGTTTTATAATAATGTGTCTAAGTCAGTACTGAGTCATCCCAGAGCATAAATGTCACCAAAGCTTTGACTTTCTTTCTTTCTAGTCTGTTCCCTGTTGAAATTCCTCCTTCTTTTTTTGCCACATGGGTTCCTATATTTTGTGAAGATATTAATAGTAATATTTTATATAGTTTCCCAATGTTACTTCCTTTCTTTCAATCTTGCTTCCCACTCCATCTCCTTGCCAGAATTTGTTCAGCAGTCAGAAGGAAAAAAGAAGAGGTACATAATAGCTGAGACTTCTTTAGTACTGATTTTATGTTAAACTCTGTTTTAGCCCTTTTTATTAATTATCACAATGGACCCCTGTCATTTGCTGCTATTATCACTCTGGTTTAAAGATGAGGGAACCATGAGGTCATTCACAAAACCACCAAGTGATAGAATTAACACAAGCAGTCTGCCTCTAGGTCATTGTTTTTCATTTATACTCCATATTCCCTTGCTTTGGACAGGAATCTTAGTCAGCAGTAATTGGTGGGGAAAGGCTGAGTTTAGAGAGGAAGGCTATTTTTGCGACCTTTGGTCACACCTTTGGTCAATAGCCATGTTCAATGTTTATAGGTGCTGAATAAAAAGAGAAGGGGAGGGAGAATTTAAGAGGTGTTGTGATATTTTCTGCTGCTCATGATATTCTGGGCATGCAAATAAAGAAATGACAGTTATTTTAGAGACTTCTAGTGATGGAGGATCCTAAGCTTACCTCATCCCAGAGATACACCTAGGTAACACCCATATCAGTGTAACTAACCCAGAAAGACTAGCAGAACTGACTTTCCACAGTTGATTATGGAGAGAGGCCTCATCAAAAAAAGGTAGATAATGGGATGCCTGGGTGGCTCAGTGATTGAGCACCTGCCTTTGGCTCAGGATGTGATCCTGCTGTCCCAGGATCAAGTCCTGCATCAGGCTCTCTGCATGGAGTCTGCTTCTCCCTCTGCTATATCTCTGGCTCTCTCTATGTCTCTCATGAATAAATAAATAAAATCTAAAAAAAAAATAATAAGGTAGAGAAGGCACACTCAGAGACTGAGACTAATCACAAAAAAATAGGGAAAAGGAAGAAAGGAATCAATCCCATTAACAATTGCACCAAGTAAAATACCTAGGAATATATTTAATCAAGGAGCTGAAAGACCTGTACTCCGAAAACTTTAAAACATTGGTAGAAGAACTTGAAGGTGACAGACAAATGAAAGATACTCTATGCTCATGGACTGGCAGAACCAATATTATTAAAATGCTTGTAACTATCCAAAGCAATCTACACATTTAATGTAATCCCCATTGGATACCAATAAGCATTTTTCACAGAACTAGACCAAATTATCCTATAACGTGTATGGAATGATATAAAACCCCAAATGGCCAAAGCAGTCTTGAAAAAGTAGAACAAAACTGGAGTATCACAATCTCGAGTTTCAATATATACTACAAAGCTGTAGTAATTAAAACAGTATGGTGCTGGCACAAAAATAAACACATAGGTTAAAGTAACAAGATAAAGAACCCAGAAATAAACCCATTATTCTATGGTCAATTAATCTATGAGAAAGGAGACAAAAATATTCAATGGGGAGAGGATGGTCTCTTCAACAAATGGTGCTTCATAAATTGGACAGCTATATAAAAGAATGAAACTGGACCACTTTCCTATACCATACACAAAAATAAACTCAAAGTGAATTAAAGACCTAAACGTGAGATCTGAAACCATAAAATTCCTAGAAGAAAACATGGGCATTAATCTCTTTGACATTGGTTGCAGAAATGTTTTTCTAGATAATGTCCACTGAGGTAAAGGAAACACAAGCAAAATTTAACTATTAGGACTTCACCAAAATAAAAATCTTTTGCAAAGCAAAGGAAAACATCAAAAACAAAGCAAAACAAAACAAAAAGATAACCCATCAATGGGAGAAGATATTTGCAAATAATATATCCAAAAAGGAGTTAAAACATAAAAATCTTTAAAGAATTTATACAACTTAACATCAAATCACCATTATCATCATCATCATCATCATCATCATCATCATCATCATCATCAAATTAAAAATGGGCAGAGGACCTAAATAGATATTTTGCCAAAGAAGACATACAGATGGTGAACAAACATATGAAAAAATGCTCATATCACTAATCATCAGGTAAATGCAAATAAGACTACAATGAGATAGCACCCCAAATCTGAGTCAAAAACACCAGAAACAACAAGTGTTGGTGAGAATGTGGAAAAAAAGGAAACTTCAGGGGATCCCTGGGTGGTGCAGCGGTTTAGCGCCTGCCTTTGGCCCAGGGCGCGATCCTGGAGACCCGGGATCGAATCCCACGTTGGGCTCCCGGTGCATGGAGCCTGCTTCTCCCTCTGCCTATGTCTCTGCCTCTCTCTCTCTCTCTGTGTGACTATCATAAATAAATGAAAAAAAAAATTAAAAAAAAAGGAAACTTCATAAAGTATTGTAGGAATGCAAGCTGGTACAGGCACTGCAAAAAACAAGATGGAAGTTTCCCAAAACATTAAAAATAGAGTTATCCTATGGTCCAATAATTCCACTACTGTATATTTACTCAACAAAAAACCCTACTAATTTGAAAAGATATGCCTACCCCTATATTCAATGCAGCATTATTTACAATAACCAGATATGGAGGCAGCCCAAGTGTCCATCAAAAAGAAAAAAAGATAAAGAAGATGTAGTATATATACAATGAAATATTGCTCAGCCATAAAAAAGAGTGATATATTGCCTTTGCAACAGTATGGATGGATCTAGAGGATATAATGTTAAGTGAAATAAATCAATCAAAGAAAGACAAATACTACATGATTTTACTCATATGTAGAATTTAAGAAAAAAGCAGGGTACAGCTGGATGGCTCAGGCGTATAAGTGTCTGCCTTCGGCTCAGGTCATGATCTTGGGGTCCTGGGAGTCCCACATGGTCTCATGCGTTGGTCCCCACTCAGTGGGGAGTCTGCTTCTCCCTCTTCCCCACTCATGCTCTCTCTCTCTCTCAAAAAAAAAAAAAAAAAAAAAAAAAAACAGAACAGGTGAACAGAGGGGGAAAAAAAACAAAATAGGAAACTGACCCTTAACTATAGAGAATAAACTATGGTTGCCAT
Source organism: Canis lupus dingo (assembly GCF_003254725.2). Classification (NCBI taxonomy): domain Eukaryota; kingdom Metazoa; phylum Chordata; class Mammalia; order Carnivora; family Canidae; genus Canis; species Canis lupus. The sequence goes on along the minus strand of NC_064265.1, from coordinate 40,620,241 downwards.
AGAGGATATGGGGGTGGAATGGGGGGTGGGAATGGGTGAAATAGGTGAAAGGGATTAGGGTTACACTTATCAAGATGAGCATTAAGTATTTATAGAATTGATAAACCACTTTATTTGACATCTGAAACTAATGTAATACTGTATGCTAATTACACAATAGATAAATAAATAATTTTAAAAAGAGGGGAGAAAAAGAGATTGTAGTTGTTTTAATGTGACTTTAGTTCTAAGGTCTTTGTTCAGACCAGAAAAATACTCCCAGAACAAGTCATGAGAGTTTTGGCTAAATAAGCATCAAGTCTCATGGACCATGCCGTGTCTTCATCACCAGAGACTCTATATTTCTTCCTGAATACATCTCCCTCTCAAAAGGGGAATTTTTTTCAAGCCAATAAGATCCTGCCTGCCTGTAAGAATTTTTTTTTTTTTTCCCAGAGCACATTTTGTCCTCCCCCCTTGGTTCACAATAAAACATTTGAATCACTGTGAGCTCCAAGTAATACTGCCGCTGCCTGCCATATATCATGGCCTGGAGGGAATTGCAATAACAACTCAGCTTGCAGATACAGAAAGCCTCAGAGTGCAGGCCCAAATGCAGCACAAAGGTTCACACAGGTCTCCACAAAGCCATCAGAGGAGCAAATTAAAAATTGAGTTCACAGTGTTAGAAGATAATTTCACCTTCATTAAAGAATATGATTAATGTAGGGCATCTGGTGGCTCAGCTGGTTAAGCAACTGATTCTTGATTCCTTCTCAGGTCATGACCTCCAGCTCCTGGGATCAAGCCCCAGATCAGGCTCTGAGCTGAGTGCAAAGTCCATTTGCTCCTCTCCTGTGCTCCTTTGCTCTCTCTTTCTCTCTGTCTCAAATAAATAAGTAAATAAAATATTTCTTTAAAGATTTTATTTATTTATTCATGAAAGACATAGAGAGAGAGAGGTAGAGACACAGGCAGAGGGAGGAGCAGGCCCCATGCAAGGGACCCCAAAGTGGGACTCTATCCTGGGTCCCCAGGACAACGCCCTGAACTGAAGGTGGCGCTAAACCACTGAGCCACCGGGGCTGCCCAATAAAATATTTTTTAAAAGAATATGATTAGTGTAGTCTTTTGTCCCAATTCTTTTACTTCACTAATAATCAACATCCCAAGAGTCAACATAACCCCTTTTATTATCCATACACCAGGCAGTGTGCTGGTAAATGTTTAACAACTTTTTCCTATATATCTCTGTAAATAAATATTTATAAAATAGAATTAAATAGTTATTAATTCAAAATATTTATTAAATAAAATATTTATAAATTTAATGGCCAGAGACACAATAAAATTTGACATTTAAATCTACTTCTCTAATGACTTTCTATAACTTTTATAGGTCTAGAAAATCAATAAAATATTAAGCAAAGTCTTGATTTGGAGTATTTGACAATGTGTGCGGTATAAATACTGCAACCGAGGTCAACTTTAAAGCTAGTAATGTAATACTATAGAAGGCAGATTTGGGAAGACATATGCAGAAGCAAACTATAATTTTTAAACATTACAGATACAATAGAGGTAAATAACCCCAAGGGCCGACATAATTATAAAATGCAGTAACATAATTAGAAATTGATTACAGTTGATAATGATATAGTTTTGAGTTACTATCAGGTTACTATCAGGTCCTGTGAGCCATCATGAGCCTGCTTCACCTCTGTCATACTAAGCAATTTTACTGTTATAAAACTCTGGCTGGTGGGCCTGACTGTCCACCAAGTGTAAGTAACCAGTATAAAATAATGCCAGTATATTCCTTGTTAGTTTTTTCCAGATGAAATGGAGCCAAAATTGGTTTTCTAGAAATCACTAAACTGTCTTCAGTTTTGAAACCTGAGTCTCAACTGGACAAAATATTGAAGAATCCTGGGACACGCTCTTCTTGTTACATCTACTCACTTTTGGATGACTTCTTATTTACTGAATATATTCAGTCCTGGGTCAGTGTTTTCCCCTTTAGCCCACAATCACTATCATTTTTTGGCTGTAAGTACATTCTAAGTGTAATATCTGTTTACCATCCTTAGCTTCTGCCTGTCATGACCTCAACTCCAATGAGGTCTCTTGGTTCAATCTCTAGAATATCTCAAACATTGTCATCACCAATACCTGCCCCAGTCTCAAAATATCTTTAACAAATATCCCATACTTCACTCATCATCTCTTATGCATCTATCCTACTCACTTTACTATCTCCATCAATCCACAGATACAATCACATTCTCTGTATCTGTAAGATATATATATATGTATATATATATATATACATATATATCAAATCCTTCATTTTACCATTTTCAAATAGCCTTACTTCCAGGTGGAGTTCATTTCAGCACTGCAAGATTGGTTCAACATTCTAAATATCAATCAATATAAAACAAATCATCAATTTAATACAATATTAGCAGTATATAAAAGAAAAACTATAGAATTAACACCACAGATTTGACAAAATTCAATATATATTTATAGTTTAAAAAAAGAAACATAGTAATAAAGAGAACTTCCTCAACTATAAAAGGACATCTACAATACACTTGTTGAATATGACTCTTAAATGGTGAAAGATTGGAAGCGTTTTCTGTAAGATTGGGAAAAACACAAGGTCATAAACTTTTGCTACTTTTATTTAACAGGGTCTTTTAAGTTCTAGTCTGTGCAATACAAAAACACAAAAAAACAAATATAAATCACAAGATAGAAAATTAAAGAGGTAGACTTCACAAATTACATGATGGAGAAAATCATTTAAAAATCTAGAAATAGGGGCACTTGGGTTGCCCAGTCAGTTAAGCACCTGCCTTTGGCTCAGGTCATGATCCTAGGTCCTTGGATTGAGCCCAGTGTTGGGCTCTCTGCTCAGTGAGGAGTCTGCTTCTCCCTCTACCTCTGCCCTCTCCATGCTTGTGCTCTCTCACTTGCTCTCTCACTCTCTCCTTCAAGTAAATAAATAAAATATTTAAAAAATAAATAAATAGAAGTCTAGAAACAAGTTTTTTAACTAATAAGTAAGTTCCGTAGTATCTAAAGTTTCAGAATACAAGGTCAATATATAAAAATACTGTATTTCTAAATAATAGCAAGGGAAACTTGTGAATTAAATTAAAAAACATTCCATTACAATAGCATAAAAATATCAATATACTTAAGAATTAGTTGAAGAAATATGTGTATAGGATCTGTATACTAAAACTACAAAGAGTTACTGAATAAAACTCAAGGTAATTTAAATAAATGGTGACACAAAAATGTTCACAAAGGAAAAGACTCAGTGTTAAGATGTCAATTTTCCTCAAATTTATCTAGGTATCAATACAATAATACCAGTCAAAATTTATTTTGTGGATATTGACAAGCCAAATCTAAGATTTATATGGAAATATAACAAATCTAAAATAGCTGCAATAATTTGAAAAAAAAGTTGAAAGATACCCAGAGCTCGTCACAAGTGCCTTCCTTAATCCTCATCACCTATTTAACCCGTCCCCACACTCACCTCCCCCTCTGGTAACCATAAGTTTGTTCTCTATAGTTAAGAATCTATTTCTTGGGGCACCTGGGTGGCTCAGGGGTTGAGCGTCTGCCTTTGGCTCAGGTTGTGATCTCAGGGTCCTGGGATCGAGTTACAGGGAGCCTGCTTCTCTCTCTACCTATGTCTCTGCCTCTCTCTCTGTCTCTCATGAATAAGTAAATAAAATCTTTAAAAAATCTATTTATTGGTTCTCCTTTCTCTCATCTTTTTCTCCCTTTGTTCATTTGTTTTGTTACTTAAATTCCACATATGAGTTAAATCATATGGTATTTGTCCTTTTCTGACTTATTTCACTTAGCATAATACCCTCTCGCTCCATCCATGCTGTTGGAAATGGCAAGATTTCATACTTTTTATGGCTGAATAATATGCCATTACACACACACACACACACACACACACACACACAACTTCTTTATCCATTCATCAGTTTATGGACACTTGGGATGCTTCCATAATTTGACTATTGTTAATAAGGCTGCTGTGAACATTGGGGTGCATGTATCCCTTTGAATTAATATTTTTGTATTCTTTGGGGAAATACCTAGTAGAGCAATTGCTGGATCACAGGGTAGTTCTTTTTGTAAAAAGAACTTTTTTGAGAAACCCCATAGAGTTTTCCAGAGTGTTTGCATCAGTTTGCATTCCCACCAACAGTGCAAGAGGATTCCCCTTTCTCCACATCCTCGCCAAGATCTGTTGTTTCCCGTGTTGTTGGTTTTAGCCATACTGACAGGTATGAGGCGATATCTCATTATAGTTTTGATTTGTATTTCCCTGATGATGAGTGATGTTGAGGATCTTATTGTGTGTCCATTAGCCATCTGGATGTCTTCTTTGGAAAAATGTCTATTTATGTCTTCCGCCCATTTTTAATTAGATTATTTGTTTTTTTGGGGTGTTGAGTCTTATAAGCTCTATTTATTTTTGGATACTAACACTTTATCAGATATATCATTTGCAAATATCTTCTCCCATTCTGAAAATTGCCTTTTAGTTTTGTTGATTATTTCCTTTGCTGTGCAGAAGGTTTTTAGTTTGATGAAGTCTCAATATTTTATTTTTGCTTTTGTCTCTTTTGCCTCAGGAGACATATCTAGAAAGAAATTGCTACAGCCAACATCAAAGAGGTTACTTCTTGTGTTCTCCTCCAGGATTTTTTATGGGTTCAGGTTTCATCTTTAGGTCTTTAATCCATTTTCAATTTATTTTTGTGTATAATGAAAGAAAGTGGTCTGGTTTCATTCTTTCACATGTAGCTGTCCAGTTTTCCCACACCATTTGTTAAAGAGACTATCTTTTTGTCATTGAATATTCTTTCCTGCTTTGTCAAAATTAGTCATGTGGGTTCATCCCTGGGTTTTCTATTCTGTTCTATTCATTTATGTGTCTACTTTTGTGCCAATACCACAGTTTTGATCGTTATAGCTTTTTAAGATATCTTAAAGTCCAAAACTGTGATGCCTCCAGCTTTACCTTTCTTTTTCAAGGTTCCTTTGCCTATTTGAGGCCTTTTGTGATTCCTTACAGATTTTAGGAGTGTTTGTTCTAGCTCTGTGAAAAATGCTGTTAGTATTTTGATAAGGATTGCATTAAACATGTAGATTGTTTTGAGTGATATAGAGATTTTAACATTTGTGCTTCCAATCCATAAACACGGAATGTCTTTCCATTACTTTGTGCTTTCTTCAATTTCTTTCATCAGTATTTTATAATTTTCAGAGTATAGGTCTTTCACCTCTTTGCTGAGGTTTAATCCTAGGCATTTTATTGTTTTTGGTGCAATTATAAATGGGATCGAGTCCTTAATATCTCCTTCTGCTACTTTACTGCTGGTATATAGATCTGTAACATATTTCCGTGCATTGATTTTGTATCTTGTGACTTCATGGAATTCATGCATCAGTTCTATCAGTTTTTTGGTCGAGTCTTTTGGGCTTTCTTTTTTTTAAGGTTTTATTTATTTATTCATGAGAGACAGAGAGAGGGGCAGAGACACAGGCAGAGGGAGAAGCAGGCTCCCTGCAGGGGTCCCGATGTTGGACTCAATCCCGGGACTCCGGGATTGCCCTGAGCTGAAGGCAGGCTCCCAACCACTGAGCCACCCAGGCATCCCTCTTTTGGGCTTTCTATATGAAGTACCATGTCGAGCATGGACATTCCTGTCTTTTCTTGATTATAGAGGAAAAACTCTCAATTTTTCCCCATTGAGGATACTAGCTGTGGGTTTTTCATATACAGCCTTTATTATGTTGAGGTATGTTCCCTCTAAACCTACTTCATCATCGGTTGTTATTGTGAGTGGATGCTGTACTTTGTCAAATGGTTTTTCTGCATTTATTGGAATGATCATATGGTTCTTATGTTTTCTTTTATTAATGTGGTGTCTTGTGTTGATTTTTTTCTGAATATTGAGCCACCCTTGCAACCCAGTAATAAATCCCACTTGATCATGGTAAATGATTTTTTTAATGTATCATTGGATTTGGTTTGCTAGTATTTTATTGAGAATTTTACATGTTCATTAGGGTTAATGGCCTGTCATTCTTTTTCAGTAGAGTCTTTTTTTTTTTTAATTTTTATTTATTTATGATAGTCACACAGAGAGAGAGAGAGAGAGAGAGAGAGAGAGAGGCAGAGACATAGGCAGAGGGAGAAGCAGGCTCCATGCACCGGGAGCCCGACGTGGGATTCGATCCTGGGTCTCCAGGATCGCGCCCTGGGCCAAAGGCAGGCGCCAAACCGCTGCGCCACCCAGGGATCCCTTCAGTAGAGTCTTTATCCGGTTTTGGTATGAGGATAATGCTGGTCTCATAGAATGAATTTGGAAGCTTTCCTTTTCTTTTCTTTTCTTTTTCTTTTCTTTTCTTTTCTTTTCTTTTCTTTTCTTTTCTTTTCTTTTCTTTCCTTTTCTTTCTTTTCTTTTTTTCTTTTCTTTTCTTTTCTTCTTTTCTTTCTTTTCTTTTCTTTTTTTCTTTTCTTTTCTTTCTTTTTTTCTTTTCTTTTTTTTTCTTTTCTTTTTTTTCTTTTCTTTTTTCTTCTTTCCTTTTTCTTTCTTCTTTCTTTCTCTTTTTGTATTAGTTTGAGAAGAATAGGAATTAATTTCTCTTTAAATGTTTGGTAGACTTCGCCTGTAAAGTCATCTGGTCCTGGCTTCTGTTTGCTGGGAAAGTTTTGATTACTGATCCAATTTATTCCTGATTATTGGTCTGTTCACATTTCCTATTTCCTCCTATTTCAGTTTTGGTCATTGATATATTTGTAGGAATTTATCCATTTCTTCCAGGTTGTTCAGTTTGTTGGCATACAGTTTTTTATAATGTTCTCTTATAATTGTTTGTATTCCTATAATGTTGTTCATTATCTATCCTCTCTCATTTGTTATTTTACTTATCTGAGTCTTTCTTTTTTTGATCAGTCTGGTCAGAGATTTATCATTTTTATTAATTTTGTCAAAGGACAAGCTCCTTATTTCATTGATTTGCTCTATATTTTTTGTTTTGTTTTGTTTTTCAAGTTTCTGTATTATTTATTTCTGCTCTAATCTTTATTATTTCATTTCTTCTACTGGCTTTAGGCTTCATGTGTTGTTCTTTTTTTCTAGATCCTTTGGGTGTAAGGTTAGGCTACTTATTTGAGATTTTTTTTACTTCTTAGGTATGCCTGCCTTGCTGTGTATTTCACTTTTAGGATTGCTTTTGCTATATTCCAAAAGTTGTGGACCATTAGGTGTTCATTTTTATTTGTTTCCATGTATTTTCTAGTTTATTCTTTGATTTAATGGTCGAAACATTCATTGTTTAGTAGCATGTTGTTTAACTTCCATGTATTTGTTGTCTTTCCAGATTTTTCCATCTGGTTGACTTCTAGTTTCATAGTAGGTTCAGAAAAGGTGCATGGTATGATTTTAGTCTTTCTGTGTTTGTTGAGGCCTGTTTTGTGATGTATCATGTGATCTAGTTTGAAGAATATTCCACGTGCACTTGAAAAGAATGTGTATTCTGTTTAGGATAGAATGTCCTGAATGTATGTGTTAGGCCCATTTGTTCCAGTGTGTGATGTGTTAGGCCCATTTGTTCCAGTGTGTCATTCAAGGCCATTGTTTCCTTGTTGATTTTCTGTTTGGATGATCTGTCCATTGGTATAAAGTGGGGTGTTAAAGTCTCATATTATTGTATCATTATCAATTAGTTCCTTTGTTTTTTGTTAACTGTTTTATGTATTTGGATGTTCCCATGTTGGGTGTATAAATATTTACAATTGCTTTATCTTCTTGTTGGATTGTCCCCTTTATGATTTTATAATGTCTTTCTGTGTCTCTTTTTACAGTCTTCATTTTAAAATCTAGTTTGTCTGACAGATGTATTGCCACTCTGGCTTTCTGCTGACATCCACTTTGGTTATAAATGTTTCTCTGCCCTTTGACTTTCAATCTGCAGGAGACTTTAGGTCTAAAACGAGTCTCCTGTCAGCAATATGTGGGTGTGTCTTGATTATCCATTCTGAAACCCTATTTCTTTTTATTGGAATGTTTAGCCCATTTATATTCAAAGTAATTACTGACATATATATTTGCCATTTTTTTTTTTACTTGTTTTTTCATTGTGTCTGGAGACTTTCTCTGACCCTTTCTTGTCTTTGTCACTTTTGTCCTTTGCACTCAGAGTCCCCTTTAATATTTCTTGTGTGGCTGGCTTAGTGGTCATGAACTCCTTTACTTTTTGTTTACCTGGGAAATTCTTTATCTCGCCTATTCTTAATGATAGCCTAGTTGCATAAAGTATTTTTGGCTGCAGATATTTCCCTTTCAACATGTTGAATATATCATGCTACTCTCTTCTGGCTTGCCACATTTCTGTTGAGAAATCTGCTATCCTTATGGTTTATCCCTTGTACATTAAGGACTTCTTTGTATTGATACTTAAAAGATTTTTTTCTTTATCACTATATTTTGCAAATTTAATTACAATATTTTTTTTGTCATGGCCTGCCTTTGTTGATTTTTAATGGGAAGTTCTCTGTGCTTCCTGGACCTGGATGTCTGTTTCCTTCCCTAAATAAGATAGGTTTTCAGTTATTATTTCTTCAAATTAGATTTATGCCTTCTTTTCTCTCCTCTTCTTTTGGGACTCCGCATTCTTCTCTGGTTAGAAAAGCCAGTTATGTCTCCTACTCCGGACAGTAATGGCCTTATGAAGAAGAGACCATGTATTGTCCAGGGCCTGGCACTTCAAGGAGTGTCTTTAGTGTATGCTGTGTGTGCTATGCTATTGCGTTTTGGCTGCTCTAGGAAGATATATAGGATGATTTGATAGTTATCTAGTTGTGTTCATGAGATGAGACAAACTTCCTACACTGCTACCATCTTCCTCTCCTCTCAACTGTACACATTAAAAAAAATACTTTTTTATTTATTTACTCATGAGAGACACAGAGAAGCAGAGACATAGGCAGAGGGAAAGGCAGGCTCTCTGCAGGGAGCCTAATGTAGGACTCAATCCCAGGACCCAGAATATGACCTGAGGCAAAGGCAAACACTCAACAACTGAGACACCCAGGTGTCCCCTGGGCACATTTTTTACAGCTTATGAATTCTACATATATTTGGTTAATTTTACTTATATAAATTTTTAGATAAATTTTACTTTCATAAAACTGATTATGGTTCTAAAATGAGTCCTATGGGATATACAAAAAACAGTTATCTTTTTACAATTACAGTGCTTTTTTTTTTTTTTGGTTCATTTATAAGTCTTCTAAATTTTCCTCTCATATTTCTGTTACCTAAATTTAAAAATGACTAATAATGGTCAAGCACTAATTAAATAAAAATGATATATTGCATGCTAAAATACTTCATTCAGAAATTCCACATGCTTAAGTTACAATATTCTTAGAAAACAATCAGCAAAACTTGAGTCATAAAAACTACTACAGGTATGAACTTGATAAATACCTATTAAAATTATTAAACACCCACATGCACATATTGCTTTCAAGGCATATTATCTTAGGAACAGATGTGCGGTTGAGAAAATGGCATACATTTTAGTATTTGAGCAGCCTTTATCTTGGCAGATTTATTTTAAAATATGCCAAGCTATATCACTTAATGAGTCACCAGAATATGATTAATGTCATTCCTATCCAGTCTTTGAAAAGTGTTAAATACTTACATATTAAACATAATATATTCTTGTCTTCTTTAAAAAGAAAGAAAGAAAAATGAAAAATACAGTAAGAAAGTAAACTAAGCCAATCAATAGCTTCTGTTAATGTTTTGAAAAATTTACAAATATATACATATGCATAGGCAAACACAAACATATTTTATGTGTAGTATTTTCTAGTGCCTTAAAATCATTCATGTTTCAGGGTATACAGTGCGTACCATATGAAATTATTACTTTAATAACAGCATTATATTCCATTATGTAGAGACAACCTAATGCAACCATGGTATTGTAGCACATATTTTTCTATTATAATTAATTTTTCCATAAACCTCTTTTAGCACAAACATTTAAATTTTTGATATAGCATATGTAAAACATAACTCCTGCCCTACTCTCTAGTCAATTTCTTGCTCCAGAAAAATGACCCTGGAAGGAAAATCTAATCTTTACTAATTTCCCTCTCAAATTTTAAGGGCCTGGTAAGGGTTAGGCAAAAGTCACTCTTGTCCATGACAATGCTCACTATACTGATAATTTCCATTTTCTAGAAATTCCAAATCACCAACAGTCTCTCTTTTTTTCTATTTCATCAAATCTTGTTTATTTTTTTTAAAGATTTTATTTATTTATTCATGAGACAGAAAGTGAGAGAGAGAGAGAGAGAGAGACAGACAGAGGCACAGGCAGAGGGAGAAGCAGGCTCCATGCAGGGAGCCCGATGTGGGACTCGATCCCAGGACTCCAGGATCACGTGCTGGGTCAAAGCAGGCACTAAACCGCTGAGCCACCCAGGGATCCCAGAAATAGCAATTTTTAAAGAAGAAAAACTTCTGTTCCTTGACTATTGTGAAAAATGTACAACTCTTGGGGAGAATCTAGCAAGATAGATTTTGGTAAAAGACTCATAAGGGGGATGCTAAATATGATTTTTCAATGTGTTAAAACATAAGTAAGTCATATTAACTCTTCCAAAATCTATTAGGACTTGCCATTAACTGGAAAGCAAAGCATCTTTAATCAGAAGACATAAAATTTAGTGATGTTGATTCTAGAGGTGAAAATGGAATGTTTTCTAGAACTTTATGTATTTTCAAGATATAATGGTAAAATTCAGTCCCTCCCTCCAAAAACCTTATGTGATTTCTTTAAATTAGATAAACCTCTAAATGTACTTAAATTATATTTTATGAAATTGTAATCTCATATTAGTTTATGCTATATATTTTTAATGATTTTTCCAACACCTTAAAAAAGTGAAATACTTAGCCTAGCTGCTTTTGGGATCAGTTTTATCAGAATATACCTTCTTGTATTAAAACACTGGAAGAGGGCATCCCGGGTGGCTCAGTGGTTTAGTGCCACCTTCCACCTGGGGTGTGATCCTGAAGACCAGGGATCGAGTCCCACGTCGGGCTCCCTGCATGAAGCTTGCTTCTCCCTCTGCCTGTGTCTGCCTCTCTCTCTCTCTCTCTCTCTCTATGTGGGTCTCTCACAAATAAATAAAAAATCTTTGGAAAAAAAAAACACTGGAAGATTTTGGTCATAATATCTAAGGAAATCAACAGTATATAAATAACTATATAGGTATTTTCATTTAATTATCTTCAAAAGCTGAATACAAAATTCTAATATACTCATTCATATACATTTCCTGAAAAAAGGAACACCGTATTTTTTATTATAGTTCTCACTTCATATAAAATTCATCATTTTAGTATATACTGTGTTATAATAATATAATTTAAGAAATAAGAAACAACATAGAGGAAGAAGGCAGAGTAGGAAGATCGTAAGTTCACCTCATCCCACAGACACAACTAGATAACACCCACCTCATTTTAAATAACTCAGAAAATGGACTGAAGTTGGGCAGAACAAACTTTCTGCAGTTAAATGTAGGGAAAAGGCCACATCAAAATGTGTAGGAATGGCAGTGATATGGTCAGGAGCTAAAGAGACCTGTAGGACTGTCCATGGGAGGGAAGGACATCATGAGTGTAAAAGGGGAGAGGACCAGAATCCATGCCTGGCACCTCCGCCACAGGGGACCCACATGGGGAAGACAAGTACCCATGACATTTGACTTTGAAAACCAGAGGGATCTCATAATCACTGTGGCTTAATACCTCAGACTTAGCACCAGGTGTTACATGGAGGTATTGACTCACTATATTGTACACCTGAAACTAATACTACACTGGAATTTGAATAAAAACTTAACAATATTAGATTTGGCTGTGGGAGAGCCAAGAGGGCTGAGGCCCCACCCTTAAAGAGACAGTACAACAAATAGCTCCATGGAGATCCAACATAGCAGTATCAGTTTCAATAACACCTAAGCTATAGATGAAGGAGATTTATTTACTAATCTCAGAGCATGTGCTGGAGGGGTAGGGATCTTTATGAAATATCTCTAGGAATAAAGGAGAGCAAAGGTGGCATATCCCTTCTCTGTCGTCCAGCAAAGAGATAGAAAACATAAAAGCAACCAACCAATAGAGATGAAGAACTCAATAACTGAAATTAAAAATACACTAGATAGGATAAATAAATAGTAGACTAGAGAAAACAGAAGAATGGATCAGTGACCTAGAGGGAAGAGTAATGGAAAGCAACAAAGCTGAACAGAAGAAAAAAAAAAAGAATTAAAAAATGACAGATTTCAGTGACACCATCAAACATAACATTTGCATTATAGGAATTCCAGAAGGATAAAAGTGAACAGGAAATTTATTTGAAGAAATAAGAGCTGAAAAATCTCCAAATCTGCAGAAGGAAAGGGAAATCCAGATCCAGAGGTACAGAGGTCCCCCCCAAAAATCAACCCGATGAGGTCCACACCGACACAGAGTAATTAAAATGGCAAAAAAGTACTGATAAAGAACATCTTTTTAAAGTAGCAAGAGAAAAGTAAACAGATACAAAACAAGTGAAGCCTGATAAGGCTATCAGCTGATTTCTCAGCAAAACTCTACAGGCCAGCAGGAGTGGCATGATATATTCAAAATGCTAGAACAAAACAAAACACAACACAACACAACAAAACACCTGCAACCAAGAATATCCTGTCTCCAAGGCTATCATTTAGAATTGAAGGAGAGATAAAGGGTATCCCAGAACAATAAAAATTAAAGAAATTCATAAGCACTATACCCACCTATAAGAAATATTAAAGGGGACTTTTGAGTGGAAAGTAAGGACCATAAGTAAGAGTAAGAAAACTAGGAAGCACAAAGGAGTAAAATGAAGTATACCTATAAAAGTTAGTCAAGGGATTCAAAAATGAAAGGATGTAAAGTATGAACCTAAAATGTGAAGGCTGGGAAGGAGGAGTAAAAATTTAGTGCTTTTAGAATGGCTTCAAACTTAAGCAACCATCCACCAAATATAGTCTGCTATATGCATGTGATGTTATATGTAAACATAATGGTAACCACAAATCAAAGTCAGTGATAGGAAAAAATAAAAGGAAAGGAATCCAAGTATATCACTAAAGAAAGCCAATAAACCTTGAGAGAAGAAGAAAGGAAGAAAGAAAACTATAAAAGCAACCATAAAACAAGGAACAAAATGGCAATAAATGCATACTTACCAATAATTACTTTGCTGCCTAGAAGACACGTATTTCAGTCCTAAAGACACATGTAGATTGAAAGCGAAAGAACAGAAAAGCAGGGTACCTGGGTAGCTCAGTCAGTTAAGGGTCTGCCTTTAGCTCAGGTCATGATCCCAGAGTCCTAGGATGGAGCCCCACATCAGGCTCCCTGCCCAGCGGGGAGCCTGCTTCTCTTTCTCTGTCTGCCTGCAGTTCCCCCTGCTTGTTCTCCCTCTCTCTCTTTCTCTCCGTCAAATAAACTCTAAAAAAAAAAAAAAAAAGAATAAAAAATAATTAATCATGCGAATGAAAGTGAAAAGAAAGCTGTAACAATACTTTTATCCATATGGACATTAAAACAAAGACTGTAAAAAGAGACAAGGAAGGATAGCATATAATCATAAAGAAAAGTTAATACCTATTCTCAAACTTTTCCAAAAAAATAGAACAGAAAGGAAAGCTTCCAAATTCATTCTTCGGAGCCAGCATTATCCTGATACCAAAGCCAGATAAAAACACTACAAAAGAGAGAGAGAGAGAGAGAGAGAGAGAGAGAGAGAAAACTATGGCCCAATATCTCTGATGAATATAGATACAAAGATTCTCAACAAAATATTAGCAAACTGAATCCAACAACATTTTAAAAAAAAACATTCAACATGATCATATAGGATTTATTACTGGGATATAAGAGTGGTTCAATATTTGCAAATCAATCAATGTGATACATTATATCAATAAGAGAAAGAATAAACACCATATGAAAATTTCAAAAGATGCAGAAAAAGCATTTGGCAATGTATAATTTCCATTCATGGTAAAAACTCTCAACAAAATAGGTTTAGAGGGAACGTATCTCAACATAATAAAAACCTTATATGAAAACTCACAGCTAATATCATACTCCATGGGGAAAACCAGAGAGCTTCTCCCCTAAGATCAAGAACAAGACAAGGATGTCCACTCTTACCACTTTTATTCAAGATAGTAGTATTGTGAGTCCTAGGCATAGCAATCTGACAAGAAGAAATAAAAGGCATCCACATCAGAAAGGAAGAAGTGAAACTTTCATTATTTGCAGATGACACAATACTACATATAGAAAACCCTCCACCAATAAACTACTAGAACTGATGAGTGAATTCAATAAGGTCTCAAGGATACATAATCCATATATAGAAATATCCACTGCATTACTATGTACTAATAATGAAGTAGCAGAAAGAGAAATTCAGAAAACATTTCCATTTATAATTGAACCAAAAAGAATAAAATTCCTAGGAATAAACTTATCCAAGAAGGTGAAAGACCTATACTGTGAACAGTACAAAACACTGACAAAGAAATTGAAGATTACACAAATGGAGAGATATTCCATGCTCATGGAATATATATATCATATATATATCAATATCATATATATATTCAGTGGTATTTCTGATATGTTGCATTAAATATTGATTGCTCAGTATTTTATTAATAATATTTCTCAAATATATATTAATATATTTATTTTAAATGGAAAACTAAAGTCAGGATTTATATGACAAAAAATAACTTTGATTTAACTGTCTCTTAAAATCTGGGTTCATGATATAAGAACAGGATAAAAATTTTTGTTAAGAATAGTTTATTGATAGTGACATGAGCAAGATGGTGGATCTTCCAGCACTCACTGAAACATCGATTTTGACAATCCCACACAAATGAGAGTGCCTTTGTGGGAAAGGTATATCAACACATAAAATCAACATATAAAAATCAGTTACATTTTTATACCCTAATAATGAACTATCAAAAATAACTCCAAATAAATTAGAATACAATCCCATTTACAGTCACATGAAAAAGAATGCAATACTTAAGAATAAATTAAACTAAGGAGGTAAAAGACCTATAAACTGAAAACTATAAAATATTGATGAAGGAAATTGAAGATGACAAAAATAAAATATATTGAAATATATTCTTTGTTCATGGATTGGAAGAATTAATATTACTGAAATATCCAAACTCCTCAAAGCGACTGGTAGTTTCAATGTAATCCTTATCAAAATTTTGATGGCATTTTTCACCAAAGGAGAAAAACAACAGTCCTAAAATTCACAGGGAACTACAAAAGAGTCCAAATAGCCAAAGCATTCTTGGGACACCTGGGTGGTTCAGTGGTTGAGCATCTGCCTTTGGCTAAGGGCATGATCCCAGAGTCCCAACCTCGGGCTCCCTGCATGGAGCCTTCTGCCGCCTCTGCCTATGTCTCTGCCTCTCTCTCTCTGTTCTCCCATGAATAAATAAATAAAATCTTAAAAAAATAGCCAAAGCATTCTTGAGAAAGGACAAATCTGGAGACTATATTATAATTTTTATTTCAAAATATGTTACAAAGTTATAGTAATTAAGCCACTATAGTACTGGTATTAAGACAGTAAACCAATGGAAAAGAATAGAGAAAAACAAACACATCTACTGTCAACTGATCTGTGACAAGGATGCCAAGAACACACTGTAGGGAAAGAATAGTCTCTTTAATAAATGGTATTAGAAAAACTGGATATACACATTTAGAAACTGGGCCCTTATCAATTACCATATACAGAAATCAAAAATGAATCAAAGACTTAAACATTAGATCTAAAACTATAAAACAGCCAGAAAAAAAGCATTAGGGAAAAAGCCTCCTGACGCTGGTTCAAGCATTTATTTTTTGGGTATAACCCCCAAAATATAGACAACAAAAGCAAAAATAGACAAATGAGATTTCATCAAACAGGAAAAGCTTCTATGCAGGTAACAACAAAATAAAGACACAACTATGGAACAGGAGAAAATATTTGCAAATCATATATATAATCAGGGGCCAATATCCAAAATAATAAGAAACTCCTAAAAGTCAATGGCAAAAAACAAAACAAAAACCACCCCAAAACAAGGAAGACATACAAGTACCAACAGGTATATAAAAAGATCCTCAAGGTCACTAATCATCAAGAAAATATAAATCAAAACTATAATGAGATATCACTTCACACCAGTTAGGATGATTATTACTTAAAAAAAAAATAGAACACGTGTTGGAGAGGATAGGAAGAAAACCAAACACTTGTGCATCATTGGTGTGAATGTAAATTATTAGAGCCACTGTGGAAAACTAGATAGAGGTTCCGCAAAAATTTCAAAATAGAACTACCGTATGATCCAGCAATTTCACTTATGGGTGTATGCCCAAAGGAAATAAAATTAGTATATCAAAGAGATATTTGCTCTCTCATGTTCATTGCAGCATTATTCACGATGACCAAGATATAGAAATCACCTTCCATCTACAGATGAAAGGATTAATAAAATATGGCATATATACCCAGTGGGATATTACTCAGCCTCATGAAAGAAGGAAATTCTACTATTTGCAATAACATGGATGAACCTGGAAGATATTATGTTAAATGAAAGAAGCCAGACACAGAAGGACAAATACTATATGATCTCATTTATATGTGGAACCTAAAAAAGTCAAATTCGTAAAAGCAGAGTTAGATTGGTACTTGCCAGGGGATGATGGATGGGGGAAATGAGATTTGGTCAAAGCACACAAAGTTTCAATTATTTAAGATAAATAAATTCTGAAGATCTAATGTACAGCATGGTGCCTATAATTAATAATGCAGTGTTTTGTATTTGAAATTTGCTAACGAGTAGAACCTGTGTTCTAACTACATACACAAACACACCATTGGTAACCACGTGACATAATGGATATGTTAATTAGCTTCATTGTGGTAATAATTTCACAATGTATACATACTTGGAAATATTACTTTGTACATACTAAATATATACATTTTATTTGTAAATTTTACCTCAATAAAGCTGAGGAAAATAGTTTATTGGTGAATGGATTTAAATTAATAATTCATTTTCCAACTCTTCCTGGGTACATTGTTAAACATAGTGCCCCAATTTGAAAGAAAAAACAAACACCCAGAGATTATTTAGGGTTATTTGATAAGTCTCTAAAACTGTCAAAGTGAGTAAATGAGTAATAAATTATTATAATACAGGTGTTTTCCCCCTTCTTTCATTTTGCTCTTGCCCTTGAAAATAATTTTTATAGATCATTAGATACTTTTGGAAAATTACTTCAATGAAATTGAAAACTTTGAATGACAGTGCTAGAATTAGACTCATGTCCATCTTCATGCTTACTTAGCATTGATATCTATAAAAACAAAAATGCAGGAATAGAATTGATACTTAATTCTGTCTCGTTTTAGGAATGCATTTAAGGGATGCCTGAGTGGCTCAGGGGTTGAGCGTCTGCCTTTGGCTCAGGGCGTGATCCTGGGATCCAGGATCGAGTCCCACATCAGGCTCCCTGCAAGGAGCCTGCTTCTTTCTCTGCCTATGTCTCTACCTCTCTCTCTGTGTCTCTTGTAAATAAATAAATACAAAAAATCTTAAAAAAAGAAAAAGAAAAGGAATGCATTTAATTTATGTATCTACAGGTGAATAAGTTACTGTTTTTTAAAAATCCTAACTATTCACCTCATTAAGAAATAGATTTCTAGTAACAGTTAATTTTTTTTGTTTTAATTTTTTTATGATTATTTCTAAAATTATATATGATATATATTGATTTTTGAATATTTATTTATGAGAGACACACAGAGAGAGGCAGAGACATAGGCAGAGGGAGAAGCAGGCTCCCCGAAAGGAGCTGATGCGGGGCTTCATCCCAGATCCCAGGATCAGGATCTGAGCCGAAGGCAGACGCTCACCTGCTGAGCCATCCAGGTGTCAGTATATATATATATATGCTGATTTTATTATGTACCTGTAATAGATAGGAGAGACTATATTGGTTTTTTAAATTATTTTTCATAGGAGACATACAACAAAAAGAAAGAAAAAGTAAGGCTTACTGCTGCAAGCCATGCTTTAGACTACATTAGCACATGGTAGGCACAACCTCATAATTCTGACTGGAAATCAGAAGACAAAGGTAGAGGGCATTTTTCCTGGCTGATTGTGGGTAGTCATAAACCCAGCATAAGGATTCCAGTCCTATAGATATTGAGCTCACATACAAAACCCCAGGCAAGACATGCCTAATAGCAATAGTTCTCTGGCTTCTATGATGACAATCTTTGAAACATCTCTGGAGAATATTCTAATTATGATCCTAATGCCCCTTGTCCCATTAATAGCCCCACACTACAATATTCACTGTCATCTTGAGAGTTTTGGACACTCAGCAGTGTCCCAGTGGTCCCAAATTCTGGTTGTTCCAGCTCCACAGTGGCATCAAGGCTTCAGAGAATCTTGGCTGCTCTGGGAAGCAGGATCAAGCCTAGAATGAGCCTGTAGCCACCAACCTCCTCTCTTTTCAAAATAAAGTATTATGGTTTTTCGAGAAACTGCCTTTTCACGGAAGCTCTCACTAGGAGGCATTGTAGACTTCTTCAATCTGATACGCTGACGCACAGCTGCTTCTGTCTGGTGTTGCAGATGGCACATCCAGCACTCTACCAGTCTCTCAACTCTCATTTCACTCAATGTGATCCTATTTCATTTGTTCTGGATTTCCAGAGATGCTCCAGGAGCCATTTTAGCTTCTGATATGTCAACTTGTATCTTTTCATGTTGAAATAATTATTGTGGCTGCTTTGCTGACATTTTCTTTTAGTCATAAGCTGATGATTGCCATTTGTTTCCTTACACAGCAATCCAGAAAAAGGACTATAGGACTGAGAGGGACACTTTTAAGACTCTTGAGTTGATGGACTGATACAATTTAATCTGGAGAACTGGAGCCATAAAGAAAGCCACAGGCAGGCCCAGCCTCCTGGTCTTTGTGGAGCTCATGCTTGGCTAAATGCCAACACCATCCTCATCAGATTGTACTTTGTACTTCTAAAAAATAATGTCTTCACTTCCATGTCCTTGGGGTAAGAAGCAGCTTTGTTATTTGGCAAACACTTCTGGTTCTGAACCATTTACAGAATTGCTGAATTAACCTCCTGTTCTCCCTCATGCTTCAGGTGTCCAAATCTCAGAAATCAGCTAGTGCAGGGGGAAAAGGAGCAAAAAGGATTATCTCAGTTCTGAACAAACAGAAATGTAGCCAATTTCCTCAAGTGAAATAGCATGATCCTTAGTGGAGCTTTGTCAGCCAGTGACCCCACGAAGCAGCAATGTCCCCCAAGGGAAGCAAACATGCCAACCACACGGCCTCTCTGACTTCCCGCTGCAGATCAGGGCTGCTGATTTTGCTCTATGTAAGTTCAGGAATGTGAAACATCAAAGATGCAACCTATTATCTGTGACTATAATAATACTCTTTTTTTCTCCAGTTGCAATGAAGAATGGGGTTATTAAACAATACATATCTGCCCGCTTAAAAAATTAATACAAACCAAAGCATGATCCCTATTCAGTGCTTCCACCAAATTGTCTGTGATATCAGTTATTAAATACCATGTGATCAAACTGCTTGAAATAATTTTTTCATAATTGTTTATAAATCTGAGAGGAATTGGGGATCCCTGGGTGGCTCAGTGGTTTGGCGTCTGCCTTCAGCCCAGGGTGTGATCCTGGAGTCCCTGGATCGAGTCCCGTGTTGGGCTCCTGGCACGGAGCCTGCTTCTCCTTCTGCCTTGTCTTGGCCTCTCCCTCCCTCCCTCCCCCACCCTCTCTCTATCATGAATAAATAAATAAAAATCTTTAAAAATAAATAAATAAATCTGAGAGGAAGAAGATGGTAATTTGTGACTTTTAGTATGTATTTGATTCCTAATGTATCAGGCCTTTGTAGTCATTGGCATTTATGAATATTACTTGTGTTTTTATTATTGATCTTTTAAGGATTTTTCTAATTTATCTGACTTCTAAAATCATTCCTTTGGCTAGTTGCTTCCTTAGTTCACTAGTAGTTGGCTCTGGCTTTTGAATATACGTAGTAGTTCTAATATTTTCTTTATTAGTTTCTTTGAAATTACTAATTATTTCTGCACTTTTAACCTTATTTTGTTATATTTCTCAGAACATTTATGGTTCGAAGCTTAATAAAGATTTTTAACTATGAGATTTAATGATGTATACAATGAGGTCAGAATTTTTCTCTAGAGACTATTCCATGATGCATTCAATATGTTTTAATGTGTAGTATTTTATGAGAATTTTTGAGCTACTTTATAATTTGGTTTTGATGTTTCCTTTTCCTGAGTTAAGTGCAATTTTCTATTGTTTATTTAATATCCACAATTACATTTTTCGCTTTTATAATAAATTTCAAGTGTTTTTGAACAATGATCTGAAAACATTACAGCAGGAAGAAGTGAAATTTAAAATTAGATATAATTAAACTTTTTTAAAATAACAAAGAAAAAAACAGAAAACACATAGCTTATATATGGCTGACAAGTGAATCTACTCAAGAAAAAGGGAAAAAACACAAATACATAAAATACCAAATATTAAAAGTAATTATAGTTACTATAGAAACTGTATGAATTAAAATTGCTCAATTACATGCAGTTAAAATGAATAAAGGAAAAAACTAGATTCATTGGCTATTTTATAAAAATATAATTCCCCTGATACAACTTCAAGTTACAAGGAAAACAGAAAGTTATTATAATAGAAGAAATATAGAATTTTTCCAAAAGCACCATTCCCCCAGATGCACTAAATCTAAATGATTCTATGAAGAACTTCTACCAAAGCTAAATCTTTAGAATACAGATGAGTATGATGCCATTTGAAAATATCCAGAATATATTTGAGAAGAGAAAGTTAATTTTTAAAAATCCAATGTTTGCAAAGTAGAAAGTATATACAGATCAACTCAAACAATATTAAAAATCCTTTAAAATATTAACAAAACAAAATACTAAGAAAATATTGGATACATTCTCATTAAGAATAAAAATACAAAATGTATATGGTTAATATTTTTTCTAAAAGTGCTGACCACAAATTAGAAAAAGAAAGATTTCAGAGCTTTATAAAAATGGAAAGATGGGTTAATAAAATTGATTTTGGAGATTATATGCCTGAGTTATTAGAAAACCCAAGATGATTGAGTGAGGAATGGTGCTAATGGTGGTAATCAAACAGGGTTCAATTGATAAAGAAGATACACAGAACCCAAAATATCAGTATTTATGATTCTATGGTTTGTGAAGGAAAAAAGATACAATACGGTAAGAGCAATAAAGTAAAAGTATTTATAGCAGCCCAAGGTGTCATGAAAAGGTTCTGCAAACCCAGGTACAAGCTCTGGTGACCTTCCCTCTTAAGGGTTACAGGGAACTACTTTATTTCTCAGATTGGAAACTACTGACTTGTGCACAAAATATCTCTAACGTAATTCAAACACGGCAGATGTAAACACATTATAAATCTACTAATCTTTAAATTTGACTGGCATACAAAAAATAATAAAGTTTAATCAATGAATTATAAAGAAATAGTCAGCAAGGTATGATAAATTGCACATGTAGGTGAATATAGGTGAGAAGTATATTATTAAACATACTATTTAAAGTAAACTTAAAATATATTATTATTTAAAGTAAAATTCAAGTACTTAAGTTCAAATTATGAAGATTTCTTTCTCAAAAATAGTACAGAATCAAAACATGACGTGAGATTAAGTAAGCCCTTTTTTTCAACTTTTTAATATTCTATTCAAGAAAAATTGAGATCTACAACTCATAAAATTTATGCATATAGAAAAATACCAGGATTATAGCTAGACCCCCCCATGCCCAGCAGGCTGTGGATGTGCAGAATAAATACAATGAAACAGTTTTTAAAAGAGCATATTGATTCTTTTCATAAAAAAACTTTATTATAGGGGATCCTGAGGTGGCTCAGTGGTTTAGCACCTGCCTTTGGCCCAGGGCGTGATCCCTGAGTCCCGGGATCGAGTCCACATCAGGCTCCCTGCATGGAGCCTGCCTCTCTCTCTCTGTGTCTCTCATGAATAAATAAATAAAATCTTTTAAAAAAAAGGTTTATTATGAAGGACTTTGTCTCATTCTTTATTTTTTTTCTCATTCTTTAATCTTTCCAAGTTTCCTTTAACTTTACTCTGCGTATCTGAAAGAAAAAAAACCTAATGTACTCAAAACCAATTTCTAAATTCAGTTTCTGGGCCATAAAAGAGCTTTATCATACCTTTATGTTTGTCAAAAGTAATAGGATATGAAACAAAAGTAATTAACATTTACAATTATTTTTCTTTATAATAGAAATAATGCCATGCTTTTTAGCCCGAGGTGTTGATTAAAAAATCCCACTAGTTTGTGAAAGGGTAACATCTTTTCTAAAATGCAAATATTTTTTTTCAGATTTGGCAAAATAGAAGAGAAAATTAAGTAGGAGAAACTAAAGAAAAAGCTCACAAATCAAGCTAGGTTTATAAAGAATTGTATACTTTAATAATTAGAAGATTGAGGAATACTGTTCAGTTGAAATAATTATAAAAAAAGAAATAATCACATATAAAACATTTCAATGTTCGTGGCTATTTCAAATCACATCAAATTTACCTCTACATTTACTTCACATTCTAAGCAAAAACTCAGTAATTGAAACAATTTGTCTTTATTGATGTTTTCCTTTCTTTCCAATCTTCTTTTTATATCTGTCATAGCTTCCTTGGGATGAGAATGTTTCTAAAACATTTATTAACTCTAGATTTGAATTGCTCTTCCATGTAGTTTTATCTACTGTCTCGCCTTTTTTTTTTTTTTACTTAATGACGGTGTTGCTTAGCTCTATTATGAACTTATCTTATTAGGAACGTTAATAATTTCCTAATTGCATCTAAGTCAAGTTCAATAGATAAATGTCCTACTTTCCCACCCAGGAGTGAAAACATAAGCAGCTTTCCCAAATTTTTTATTTCTATACAAGTATATATCAGATCAACAAATACAGCCACACAAAATTTTGTTGTTCATTTGGCATACTCATTCTTTTGGTAATCAGTAGTCTATAATGAGTAAAAGATGTTAATATATTAAGTAAAGAATGTTAACGCATAATGCTCTCTTAAAAGGAGTGTTTCAATTTGGATCTGAAAAACTAAGAAGATGCTGTGGTTTTCACTTTTATAAAAGAGATAATCTGTTTCGTTATTTTAATTATCCTTCTGAGAAATGAAACAGCTGCCTTCATCATATTCCCTGCATTTCCACCTTCCCAACCTTAGGGGAGGAATAAAAATTCTTTTCAAACTTTTAGATCCATCTGTTTACTTTCTAGTTAGCATAAATAGGAAGAAATTGCTTATGGTTTCTAGCATTCTATTCATCCCAAGCTGGTAGTTTGGGTCTGTTGCTTGCTTGTTTGTTTTTGACTATTTGTTCTGTGTGTGATGGCAAACATTTCCATGTTATTCAGTTGGGTGAGTTTCATCTTGATAATTGTTTAAGTCACCTTTATTATGTCTTCCCTCAATTTAAGGGCTTAATTTCTGAATCAGTTGGCCAGTCATCAGTATTCATTCATGTAATAATATTTATTATATAATAGATATTCTACTGGGCCCTAGTTATAAAAAGTAAATAAAAAAGAAAGTCTGCTTTTGTAAAGCTTTGAAGGAGTCAATTATAGTGTTCCTTCTTTTGGCAGGTAGAGTAGATAGCAAAAACTTCTCTAAAGAAGCCCCATTTAATCCAAAAAAAATTTTTAATCCAAAATTTAAAGAAAAATGATTTGCCATTTAATGGTAAAGGGGACAAGGAGGAAGAAGAGCATTCCAGGAAGAGATAATAGCATGCTCAAAGGTCTTGAGGTAAAGAAAAAGAAAATGGAATACTCAAGAAAGTCAAAGAAAATAGTGATATCTTTAGCTTAGTGTCCCTGTGAGAATAGAGTGCCAGGTGAGATTGGAGAAATGGGCAAGGTTCAGGTCACATAGGGCTTTTAGAGTATGGCTGGGCATTTCTTTTTAAGGTGGGGAAGGAGGATATCCAATTAAAGTAATCTTAAGTCTTTAAGGATATTAACTCTTTAAGAACATGATTTTTTTCTTTAAATGGAGAATGAATAATGGTTTGAAGGCAGCAACAGTAGGAGAGTCTAGGTAGGATGATGATTGTGGCCACCCATAAAACCAAAACCAAAATTTGGTTTGGATGCTGACACTGATGAGAGCATGCATGCCCCCCAGCCCCCTACACACATACCCCAAGAGGGTATGGAAAGTTTTATTACTCACATAATGAGGCTTTCTGGGAGAACAGTGTGGTTCCTAAGCGGGTCTGAAAATGGCTTGAGACAGTAGTAAAAGGAGACTAGCTTGTCATTTTTATGGTGATTAATTGGTAGGGCCAGGGAAAGAGTTTCTGCATGTGGTCTGAACTTCCCACCAGTGCTGAAGCACTGGAGGACAGAGAGGAAGAGAAGGTATCTTGCCAGTCTTCATTACTTAATGTAATAAATCCGATAGTTACAGGCTTATGGAACACGGCCTACTAGAAAATATCAGTATCGACTATGTAACTATATATTAAAATGAAGATATTTCATGACCACAATGGTTTTCTTAGTGTGAGACACTTAACGTTGCACTAGGTGAAATCTTGGTCAAGGCACCTTGTAAGAATAATATGGCAAGTGAGGATCTCGAAAGCTTTCAGTGCAGTCCAGGTCTTCTTCTTTCTTTTATCTTGAAGCCAATTGCATCATTTGGATTACCTAGTAAAGTTCGATCTGGGCATGATTCCTGGTTATTGTTAGTCTGATCTGACCGGTTCATCATTTTATCTCAGTTGAATGTAGGCAGGTATAAGGAGTGATGGTGAAAGCTCATTCTGCCAGAAGAATTCAGAGAAGACAGGCCATCTCTCGCAGAGGAACAGAAGATAATTGCATACTTAGGATGACTTATTTGTGCACAGAATCAGTATTGGAGTGGCACAGAAGTTAGGAGAAGTCAGGGCTCCTTCGTGATGAGAAGGCCCATCTTTACTTTATAATTAACAGGGTGACACTGTAAAATTTTAAGATGAGAAATAAGAGTGTCTGCTTTTCATTAAAAGAGAAATTAATTTCCCTGTATAATATTATGGGGTTGGATTCATGTAATCAACTTAGACCTGTTAGGCTATAATGCATTTAACACTACCAGAGGCAGAACATCTGTAAGAAAAATACTTTGATAACTAAAATGGTGTAAGATTTCCATGCAAATTAGTTCTATTTAATATGCTATCTATACATTCTTTTTAATACTTTATTAAATCGCTACTATGAGGAACTTTTTAAAATGTGAAATTATTTGTGTAGTACTAGTAACATAAATATTAAACTTTAGAATTTTTAACACATTGCAAAATAGCCCCCTTTATGAATCAGAACCAAGTTAAAAAGCATGAAGAATGCATTATGAAGAACCCAAATTACTTTGAAGTGAAAATAGTGTTTTTTTTTTATTTTTTTATTGGTGTTCAATTTGCCAACATATAGAATAACACCCAGTGCTCATCCCATCAAGTGCCCCCCTCAGTGCCCATCACCTAGTCACCCCCACCCCCCGCCCACCTCCCTTTCTACCACCCCTTGTTCGTTTCCCAGAGTTAGAAGTCTCTCATGTTCTGTCTCCTTTTCTGATATTTCCCACTCATTTTGAAAATAGTGTTTTTAAATTGCTGTTAATTGTATGTACATCAGTTCTCTATGGCCATCTGGAAATGTATTTAAAATACCGACAGTTTGGCTCCAACCTCAGAAATTCCGATTGAATCAAAGGTAGGGGCCTGGCAAAAACTCCCCAGGTGACTGCTATATGAACACTAGTTTAGAACAGTTAATATGTGGAATTTCACAATTATTATAGTTATATAGGCTTCTAAAAATCTAATATGTACAGTCTTTTAAGAAAATAGAATATTTTAATATATTATTAGAGAAGTTCAACCAATTGTGCCATTTCCAATAAATATTAAAAAGATGATGCTACATAGCCAGACTAAGTTCACATTAAAGTAGTAGTGTTGAAATTTTATAAAAAAGGCAGTATTCATGATGTATTATAATTTAAATACTTAAATGAAATTATAGAATAGCACAATCATCTAAATCATTATTTCACTGATTGTTTTCTCATGGGAATTTATATATTGTTTTATTTATCCTATATTCTTTTCTTTCGTACTAGAGTTGGTCTAAGTTTACCTCAGTTGTTTATAATACTGATTTAAAAGTAGCAGGTTAAAGGATTAATTTATGTGGCCAAAAAAGACTAATTTAAGCCCTGAAAATATTTATATCTATGTGAGAATTAATCCCAAAGTTTTATGTACTCAAATTACTCAGGTCAGGGTAAGAAATGTTAATGGGGCAATTATAACTTCTTTGGGGGAAAACTAGGTCTGTGTGTGTGTGTGTTTTAATGGAAGTGTCTAGACTTTGATAGTACTTGATTTTTGCTCTTTTGAGGTATGCTGTGTACTGATATTGACCTTAAATAATCTTTCTTACAAACAGTTTAAATTAAGGCCAGAGCCTGTGAATATGCTACCTTAAACAGCAAAGGGGATAATTAAGTTTAAGAACTTTGAGATACAGAGAGTATCCTAAATTGGTCAGGTGGGTCCTATCTCATCACATAAAACCTTAGAAGGGGAGAATCTTTCCCATATATGGTCAGAAAGAGTTGTAATGATGGAAGGAAGCTCAGTGTGGTGCTCCATTGCGGGTTCAGCAGCTGGAGGAAGGGGCCATCAGCCAGGGAATGTGGGAAGCTTTCAAGAGGCAGATGTAAAAGGCTAAGAAAGAGATTTTTCCCCTACCTTCCCCTCAAGGGAACATAGACAGGCCTCTGACACCTTGATTTTATCCCAGTAACTCCTGTGTCAGGCAACTCAACAACTATAAGACAATGAATTTGCATTGTTTCAAGCACTAAGTTTGTGGTAAACTGTTGGCATATGAATAAAAAAACTAATATACTAGGCAAGAAAAAGATTAAAATTGATTACATATTACTAATATCGCTTTACTTTTTTAAATATTTATTTATTCATGAGAGACACACAGAGAGAGGCAGAGACATAGGCAGAGGGAGAAGCAGGCTCCCTGCAGGGGAGGGGATCATGGAGACTTGATTCCATCCCAGCACCCCAGGATCATGACCACAGCCAAAGGTAGACACTCAACCACTGAGCCACCCAGGTGACCCTTCTGTTCTTTATTTTTAAAAGGTAACAATGTAATGCGTTTTTAATGTTTTGTATCTTCAACAGACATGGAGAGGTTGTTTATCAACAAACACAACCTTTATGGATTGTGTTTAGTCGTTTCTTCTTGACAGTATCCTAAAATATTGGAATAGGGAAAATAGAACTGTAAAAAGGCTTACGCTTTCATAAGGCAGGTCTCATTAAAGCTTTTAACCATAAAGTGCACAAAAATGTTTTCTTAGCGATACTGTGAAAAGCACATCTCTTGCTCTTCTACAGATCATATTTCTAGTCCAGCAATCATTAACACAAAGTTAAATTCCTTAAATTGCTATTGAAGCCTATTTTACTTTGAAGCATCTATTTGTTCTCATATCTAAAGCTCCAGGTGAGCACTCCCCATATGGTGAGAACTCTTTTCATCTCTAAAAAAATATCTTTATATAAGACCAAAGCAGCAAATTAAATAAGATTTCATGTGCCAATTCTGTGAGAATCTCAGAATACTAAGAAGTTTGAATCAAACAGTCCTTCCAGATAGTCTCCTTTTCATTTTTAACTCGGGTTACTGATTCTAACTATTTTATCACCTATTTATGGCTTTTCTCCTCTCTCTGCTTCTCCACCTGGTCAAACAGTATTTGTTAGTTATATTTTGATTATAGTGCACTCTGCTAAACGAAAGCAACTTCCTTTACCACTTCCATCTATTCAACACACACTCACTGGACTTCTATTATATGTGAGGTTTTGTTCCTAGGAACCGGGGACAGACAGAAACTTTAAGGAAAAAGGCAAAAAAAAAAAAAAATTCTTCTATCATGGAACTTTATATCTTAATGAGTAGAAACAACCAACCAGACACTACCTTAAGTGTAACATCTATTTTAAGACGGGATGAAACCTATGAAGAAAACCAGACAAAAGCTAGGGAATGCTAGTGGGAGGAATGGCTGGAATTCTGAATATGGTGCTTAGGGACATCTCCTTGGAGAAGGTAACACCTGAGCAAAGAAGAGGTGTAGAGGGAGGGAAGTAGATCCAGAGGATCACTCCAAGGAGAGGCAGTGACAACTGCAAGAGACTGAGGCCTGAATGTTTCTGGAGACCTCCAGGAACAGTCCCGTAATTGCTGGGAAGCCTGGTGGGGCCCAAGGCTGACTAAATGTGAAAGTCATGGGAAGCTGAAACTTCAAGGGCTCTTCCTCTAGGGCCCTTTCCAAGATTGCAAGGGGCCCTGGAAAAGTCTTCTCAATATGATGTGTCAGTTTTTTAAAATTAGTAAATTGTCGATATTTCTTTTTTTTTTAATTGTTGATATTTCTGATCTTATTCTCAAGAGCTATATTCCCTTTTATATCTAAATTTGTATTTGAAATTGGGCATACTGCTTCTTAAATATTCAGATCCCACAATACCTGGGAACTCCCATCTAGGAGGTGATAGCCCAGAGATGGGGACAGTTAGGGGAGATGGAGGGTGAGATGAAGAAGAGGCAGGTACCTACTTTTAAGTGCTCTACTTAGCACATCACATCCTGGCTAATGAGTTCTGTGTTCATCCAATCAGGAGAAAACAATAAGATGACAATGTTAGTAAATGTGGTACGACACAAAAGTAAGGGAGCAGATGGGCTTTCCAATTACAATTCAGAATTAGAAAGTATAATCTCTTATTCACGAATCTGATAAATCCTTTAAAGAAGTTGATAGGAATACCAGAAGAACCAATTTAGCCAACCTGGCAGGCACTGAAGAGAGTACAATGAAAACAATAAATGTACAATGAAAACAATAAATGGTGCTGATTGAGACTCAGACAACCAGCAAATCTCAAACGAAAGCCTAGAGTAGAAGAATTGAAGTATGTGTTTGATGTTTTTATGTATGTTTCTTTTCTTAAATAGTCAGCAAGCAGCTGTTTTATTACACAGAAAGAAGCAAGATCCCAAATTTGACAAGAAGTCAGCAAAAAATACATTTAAGAGTTGATTTTCATGACTAAGTGTGCACAAATCAAATGTTCTGCATGCTAGAACTAGCAGTAGCAAGAATGCAAAAATATAAAACTTTGGGGACTTGGTCAGCTTATCATCTGAGGTTTTCAGATGTGCTTTCTTTTGCTCTAAATCCTATTTACTTCACTTGATTAAAAAAGAGGGCTGTAAAAGGAATAGGAAATGTATACACTGCCAACTGATACGGAGTGAGGCCATTCTGAGATTTTCAGTATTATTAAATATAGGAAAGAATATTGTCAGCAACTCAATACAAGCTCTGCCAAGATTAAAATCTCTTCTTTTCTCATTTCAGAGAGAAATAGCATAACATAAATCATGCTTTCTGGATTTTATATTAAGAAAGTGCATCTCTCTCTCCCTTTCCCTCTCTCATCACACACATATATATGTAAGATATATCTTTAGATAAAAAGATGACTTATCTTTACCTCATTTTCTCATATATAATGTAAAAAAGCAGGCTTCAAAATTCATTTTAATAAAAATATGACTACAAAAATAGGATGTGACTCCCTGTAAATCTGTAATTATTTCAAAATGAAAATTTAAAATATGTATATAATTGAAAAAACGAGAGGCGGTCTCTTCTTTCTGTACATTCTGGGATGATTTGAATAGAAAAAATATTTCTTATTGTTATTGCTCTATAGCTATTCTACACTGTCCAAATTAATTTGATAATTCATATTTCTAGAGAGAGATTGCATTCTTCATTTAAAGATTTCAGTATAGTCCTACATATTTTTAAATGGAATATGAATTGTTATTTTCCTTTGAGGAAAATAGGACATAAATTGTCCTGAAGGAGTTGAATTCAGCCTTCATTCAGATCTTTAACTATACTTGCGATGACATAAAATATAAGGAATTAGAAGTAAACAACAAATAATAGCAAAGAAGGATATGATAAAATGTTGTACCTGTATTGTTATTAATAGAATCTGAATGTGCATTAGTTTAATTTGATAGTCTCTGAAACATATTCCTATGTGTATTCTTTTAAAATGGTCACAAAAAAAGCTTTTCTATATAGAAAGTGGAAATGGTGTTACAGTTCCAATGTATTGTATTATTTTGTAATGAGAGAGGAGAAGCTTAAATAATATACTGATTTGAAATATAGCAACTTTGTAACAGGACAATCCATGGTGTCCATAAGAGGGAAAAATCTCAGAAAAATGATAAATATTTACTGTTTCACTGGGAAATAATTGCAACCCTCTTCAACAGTACATCCTCAGCACTTCAACTGTGTATTCGCAGATATCAAATGCTCCCGTCTCCCTTGAAGCCTGCTCCCTGCTGACTATGAGGTATGGGAAGTATGGGGCACAGAGTATGGGGATGGAGTTGAATATGTGCTCAGGTATAAAACAGTATTCATCTGACCAACTTCTGAAAGAAATCAGGAAAACAACAGTTCCTGATAAGGACCTTGTTCTCAATAAAAATTTGTTGAATAAAAAAAATGATTTGATTGATAAGATGAACCCTATTATTATGAATGATTAATATTTATGTTATTAAAATTGATGAAGTTAAGTTCAGAATATATCCTTAAGCAAGTTCTCTAAAAGGGAAAGTTGGTTACTGAATCCTTCTAAAGTGAATAACGAAAAATAGGATTTTTTTAGTGGCCAAATACATTTTGAGCAGTGAAATATAAAGTCATACACACACACACACACACACACACACACACAACACACACACAATTTCGCACAGTTTATCTACCAGTAATGGAAATCTTTACCCTGCCCCAGCATTGGAATCACATGTGTTTGTTTTGTACTCAAAAATGTGTGAAAAACAAAGTTGTCAGTCACTTTATCCATGGATGATTTACTAATTTGAAATCTAGGATTTATTTGTTTCTCACCAGATATCAATAATGGCAAAATCATAAATTATTATAGTCTACCATGCAAATTATTAAGTGTTCTGGTATTTCAGTGAATAAAAGCGCTATTATGTATGCAGGAAAGCTTATGACCCCTCATACTTAGGGAAATTATACGTAGGTTGGAAAAAAATAAGCAAGAATTAAGAAAGCAAAGACTATTATTATAGGCTTTAAGAATTAATGCTCCATTTCATGTAATGTTTATCAAAACTTTTAAATGGATTATTATTTATATAAATATCTAGAGATTGCTATTACCATTATATTTTGGATTCGAGAATTTCGCAAGCTTTGTGGGTTTAGCCACTAATATAAACTGCTTCATTTCTGTCACTTTGTTAAAAAATGTGTGATTTGGCTTATTTCTAGGTGCAAGTAAGAAATGAGATTCTACTTTTCAAATTACTTTTCAGTTTGAATTAAACCCTTCATGTTTATGGGAATAGTCTGAGCATCTTGGCCAGAGGCCAATTTTCTTTGTGGAGTTTTAAATCATCAGTATGAGGAATAAGCTATGCAAATAGGATCAGCTGAAGGGGTAGGGAGTGTTTTAGTCAGTTATTGAAGTTTATTCCTATTCTGTAGCATGATTTTGAAAATTATTTGGTCAACATTTATTACTATATTTTTCCCAAGCAAAATTTAATGATATGAGATACTATATAAATATGTATGGCAAGCAGAGCAAAATCAAAGAAAGAAATATTCTAATAAAAGCATATCTTTGGGTTCTTCTTTTGGCAGAAGCAGTATATTCTGGTGGTTAAAGTACAGACACTTAAACCAGGCTATTTCAATTTGAATCCCTATCCTGCCACTTGAGAGTTGTGTGATTTGTACGTTACTTCACCTCACTGTAATTCAGTTCCCTCCGCTATGGTGCAGACATAATTATATGTTACCTCACTGACACAATGTGAGAACTCAACAGATTAAGAAAGGAAACCTGCACTACCATAGTGTGCTCTGCAAACTGTTACCTGTTTCTTATCGGCAAAGTACAGAATTCTGGAGTAATCACTGGACATTTTACAGTGAATTTTCTGGCTATTGATTCTAACAGTAATTTAAAATAGGCTTGTATATGGTCTTTTTTTTCATTTTCTAGTAATTCCTTTTCTGCATTTTATGAAAGTATTGACCTATGATGTATTCCATATTAATTGGATCAAGCAGAAAAAAGAAGTCCTTTACCTAAAATGGTCCGAGAGATACTGATAAGAAATTCTTTAAAAATTGCTTTGCATATAGGAAGTACTCAATAATAGGTGAATTAAGTTCTTTTATTTTGTTAACACCACGTTACTAAAATCTTTCTTGTAAGCATACTACCTAAGACCCAAAGTAGATGATATCCTCATACCATCCCACCTCCCATACAATATGAATGCCACTATGCCCTACAAAACAAAGTCAACTACCTTCTACTCAGCTACTCTTCTTCTCAGCTTTCAAATAATTACTAATATTTCATCACATATTTCTATGAATCCTTGATATTAGCTAGCTCTTAAAGGAAGTAAGGTAGCCCCCTCATTTTAGAGGTAATGACTTACAGAAACCTTCCCTTTTATTGTAAATATATTTTTCTTATTATGACTCCTCTATCTTAAAAGTAACGCATGCTCAAAAATCAAAGTGATATAGAAGTTTGTAAAGAAATAATTAAGCAAGCACCCTGTTAAATCACCTAATCCCACACCTATCACCACAGTGCCTCATCGTTAGCAGTTTAGAATAAATCCTTTTGGTCACTTAACTAAGCATTTAGAAGCATCGTAGTTGCATTGGTTTTGGTTTAATAATGGAGATTCTATTATGCACATTATTCTATTATACATGTTTTTTTCAGATAGGGCAACAATAAACGTACCAGGGAATTAAATAATTAAATGAAGAAAACCTCGGCACAGTTTCTGGTAAAGAATTAGCAACAAAATAAGTACTTTCACTTCTTATTGTATTAATATAATCATTGTTATCATTTTCATTCCCACGGTTGTTTTTATTACAGATATTTCAATATCAGAACATGAAAATACTTGCAATTTTACTCTTCTACCAACAGTGTCTGATTCATGCATAATCACTGATTTTGGAAATTATCAATCTTATTTAAATGTATGTCAATATGATAGGCAACCCAGTTAGCCTGGCATATTTAATTATCATCTTGGTTACTTTATTTTTCTTGTTAGCTTGATCATATCTATCAGTCATATTATTAATCCATTTCTTTTTTAAAGATTTTATTTATTTATTTATTTGAGGGAGAGAGCACAAGCAGAAGGAATGGCAGAGGGAGAAGAAGCAGCAGGTTCCCCACTGAGCAGGGTGCCTGATGCAGAGCTCGATCCTAGGACCCCAGGATCCTGGCCTGAGACAAAAGGCAGATGCTCAACTGACTAAGCCACCCAGGTGCCTCGTTAATCTATTTTTAAATCTTTTCTCCCTCATTGATTTGTCCTTTCTTCATTCCCTTCTCTTTCTACCTTTTATGTGTATCCTGAGTAAGGTATGAGGAAGCCATACTTTGAGTATATTTTCACTGATACCTTAGAGGAAAATGTTAAAATGAGGAATTTCCTGATGCATGGAACAGGTTCACCACAGTGATTGATCTTAACATTATTAAAAGAGAGACATATTTTGCCTGCTGGTGATATGCAATAGGAGGTATACGCCGCAGCTTAGACAGTATTCTGGCCAAAATTGAACCTCTATATAACTTCTATATAAAGCTTTAAATTTAACTACCAGTTTGTGGAAAATATAAGGAATAGATGGACATGTTAAATAGTGATGCATGAAGCAAAGAATAAGGAAAGTCTATGGAGTCAGTGACTTCATTTCTTCAGAAAATATGTTATAGATATTAAAGGATTTAAAAATTTATCAATAAAATGTAAGATGTAGGGCTTTTTTAAAACTTGGTTTAAACAACTAAACGTAAATTTAAAAATGTGTGAGACATTTGAAAAAACATGAATGATGACTCAATATGAGATAATACTAGATGCAATCATAGTATTATAATGAGATTTTAAATACATTTTTAAAAGGTTTTATTTATTTATTCACAAGAGACAGATAGAGAGAGACAGAGACACAGAGACACAGGCAGAGGGAGAAGCAGGCTCCATGCAGGGAGCCTGAGGGGGATTCGATCCCCGTCTCCAGGATCATGTCCTGGGCTGAAGGCGGCGCTAAACTGCTGAGCCACCCGGGCTGCCCTATAATGAGATTTTAAAACGTATCTCTTAAAGGTATGTATTTATAAATACTGACTAAATAAATAAATACTACTTACTACAGATAAATAAATACTAAATACTACAGATAAAATGACATAAGGTCTAGGATTTATCCTAAGATATGAGGGCATTGGTGAGACCCAAGTAACTAAAGGTAGAATATATAAATGTTCACGTATTGGTAATTATTGAAACTAGGTGATGGGGATAAAAGATCCACTGCCTTATTGTTTGTTTGGTTTTAGACATTTTATAGTAAAAATTTAACAACAACAAAATCACTGGAAAAGCTGAATTATTTGGAAAATAATGCCTAGAAAATTGATTTGCCATATGAAAAAAATTAAAATGACCATCACTTTATGCCTACATATAAACATTTCACACAGGGTAATGGTTTAAAGATCAAAGGCAAAATTATCAATATAACAAAAGAGTATCTTTGTTACATATAGGTAGGAAAAAATGGACTTAAATATATATAATTAAAGAATTTCTGTTTAATTAAGTACACTTTGAACAAAGTTAAAAGATAAATGACTATGTAGTCATATTTGTAGTGTATAAATCTGACAAGAATATAAAAGAATAAAAATTACTTCTTTCAAATCGTAAGGAAAATGTAATGAAATCCATTATAAAATTAATAAATACCATGAATGAGGAAGTTCATAGATGAAAAACATGGGTGAGAAAAATGCAAATTAGAACAAATGAGATCTCACTTTATATTAGAAAAATGTTAATAATTTTGAGGAGAATGTAAAAGAATATTAATGCAGTGCTGAAGGGAGTATGTGTGTGTGCATGTAAAAAAGCTTGTCTTACAATACATGGGCTTGCACTGAATCTTTAAGGATGGGTAGTATTTGAATGGAAACAGTTTGTAATTCTAGGCAATGAGAAAAACTGCCAAGTTGACAGAAGTGAAAAATAAGATGTTTGTGTAGGGGGAGGGGGTCAGTGATATGATTGGACTTGATTTATGAAATTATTTATAGCCTTAAGCAGGATGTGGTGGAGAATAGATCCAAAAAGAAAGCAACAACAACAAAAAGAGCCAAGGGCACAATCTCTACTTGTTAATTTATCTAATCAACAAGCACAGAAAAATTTACTAAAAATGGCATGCAAGCTATTAAAGTATATCTGGTACTAGTCCAGGTCCCATGCACAAGGGAAGTTTAAGCAAGCAAAGAGGTTACCTTGACAGTGAATTGATCCTAAATAACCTCTGGCACCACTCAGTTTGTAGAATCATAGAAGGGACATAGTCTTGCTTGTTCAGAGTTTGAGGAACTGCCAACACGTTAAACAAGATAAGTATGGCATTTCACTTTTTGGAAAATAACACAAGCAAGTTTTTCCTATCATGCCAGCATTTTGAACTTTTTTTTTTCTTTTAGACTTCAGAAGCCTTCTATGTGTTGCTATAACGTTATCGTGCTTGTGATGCTCATAATGCTGTGCATGCATTTGAAGCCATTCAGGTGAACATGTTCCTTTTTACATAAGGGGAAGCTATTCCCAGACAGATTAGGAGATTTCTGTAGGGTCACAAGTCAAGTCAGTAGGAGATCATGATTAAAGTCCTTGGTTAAGTCCAAGTGAACAGAAGCCATAACACAATGGCTTCCCATGACCACAACATACTTTATTTCCTCTTTTCTATATTGCCCTAGTGGGCTCCTTCAGACACTTATAGAAGAATCACGAAAGCTGGAAAGATTACAGTGGAAGCAGAAATTGTGAGACTTCTTAAAACTGAACATAGTTCAAAGTTGGGCCTAATCAGAAATAGAGTAACCCAGCGTATACCTTTTAGCTCTGTGATAACTCATTTTGCTTCAGAACCATTTTTCAGCAGCATAATTATCTTAAAAGAGCAAACACGGGCTATCAAATCCACGTAATTCTTAAAATCCAGAAAGCATTTAAAATCAAGACAGTGTGGTACTGGCACAAAAACAGACACATAGATCAGTGGAACAGAATAGAGAATCCAGAAGTGGACCCTGAACTTTATGGGCAACTAATATTCGATAAAGGAGGAAAGACTATCCATTGGAAGAAAGACAGTCTCTTCAATAAATGGTGCTGGGAAAATTGGACAGCCACATGCAGAAGAATGAAACTAGACCACTCTCTTTCACCATACACAAAGATAAACTCAAAATGGATGAAAGATCTAAATGTGAGACAAGATTCCATCAAAATCCTAGAGAAGAACACAGGCAACACCCTTTTTGAACTCGGCCATAGTAACTTCTTGCAAGATACATCCACGAAGGCAAAAGAAACAAAAGCAAAAATGAACTATTGGGACTTCATCAAGATAAGAAGCTTTTGCACAGCAAAGGATACAGTCAACAAAACTCAAAGACAACCTACAGAATGGGAGAAGATATTTGCAAATGACATATCAGATAAAGGGCTAGTTTCCAAGATCTATAAAGAACTTATTAAACTCAACAGCAAAGAAACAAACAATCCAATCATGAAATGGGCAAAAGACATGAACAGAAATCTCACAGAGGAAGACATAGACATGGCCAACATGCATATGAGAAAATGCTCTGCATCACTTGCCATCAGGGAAATACAAATCAAAACTACAATGAGATACCACCTCACACCAGTGAGAATGGGGAAAATTAACAAGGCAGGAAACAACAAATGTTGGAGAGGATGCGGAGAAAAGGGAACCCTCTTACACTGTTGGTGGGAATGTGAACTGGTGCAGCCACTCTGGAAAACTGTGTGGAGGTTCCTCAAACAGTTAAAAATATACCTGCCCTACGACCCAGCAATTGCACTGTTGGGGATTTACCCCAAAGATACAAATGCAATGAAACGCCGGGACACCTGCACCCCGATGTTTCTAGCAGCAATGGCCACTATAGCCAAACTGTGGAAGGAGCCTCGGTGTCCAACGAAAGATGAATGGATAAAGAAGATGTGGTTTATGTATACAATGGAATATTCCTCAGCTATTAGAAATGACAAATACCCACCATTTGCTTCAACGTGGATGGAACTGGAGGGTATTATGCTGAGTGAAGTAAGTCAGTCGGAGAAGGACAAACATTATATGTTCTCATTCATTTGGGGAATATAAATAATAGTGAAAGGGAAAATAAGGGAAGGGAGAAGAAATGGGTGGGAAATATCAGAAAGGGAGACAGAACGTAAAGACTGCTAACTCTGGGAAACGAACTAGGGGTGGTAGAAGGGGAGGAGGGCGGGGGGTGGGAGTGAATGGGTGACGGGCACTGGGTGTTATTCTGTATGTTAGTAAATTGAACACCAATAAAAAAATAAAAAAATAATAAAAAAAAAAATAAAATAAAATAACTGGCAAGTTCAGCATTTGAATTAAAAAAACCTTTAAAATATGCATATTATATTTCCTAAATATTAAAGGAAAGTGGGCAGTATAAATCTTATTGTTGAAATTCCACAAAGGAAATTTTACAGTTGAATAGAAATGAGAGATTTGAAAACCTTAGCCAGATATAAATGAGGTATTTGGGTTCTAAGTGTTTCTGTCTGAAAAAGACCCAAACCTATATATAGCCCAGGGTTACTTGCTTGGAAAGTCAACTGGGGAATTATGAAATTTTTGAAAGAGCACAAGAACAGTGAAAGTTTAGCTCTTATAAGGAATACTGCAGGAAAAAAAATACTGAATTCTAAATTCTGATAGTGAAACAAATCTCAGTTCCAACT
Source organism: Canis lupus dingo (assembly GCF_003254725.2). Taxonomy (NCBI): domain Eukaryota; kingdom Metazoa; phylum Chordata; class Mammalia; order Carnivora; family Canidae; genus Canis; species Canis lupus. The sequence continues at coordinate 40,581,795 of NC_064265.1, read as the reverse complement.
TGGAACATTATATGACAGGAGAGTTCTAAGTTGTGACTGTCAGTGTAGAAGCAGTCTTCTGTTTCATGCATCTTGTTTATATGATTTCATCTGTTACATTTATATATAGGCAGTCTTTGCTTTGCATGGTAGTGTGGGACTGTGAACAGTCCCATAACTTACAGTGCACAAAAAAAAAAAAAAAACATTTTTTTTCTGTGCTTTGACAAATTGTCACACTCCTTTACGTTGGGATCAGATTCCCACACTTTATCCTTTGTATTTTTAACGTCATGAAATATTTGAGAGTTCCTTTAAGGTAAGGATTTTTTGTGTTTTTTTGTTTTTTTTTTTTCTTCGCCAGGGTCACTTCCCGTGGGACATCTTCCTTGTCTTGCTCTTCTGGATGTATATCTTGTGTCTCAAATTGCAACGGTAGCATCCCCATAGTCAGCTGTTTATTCTGTAACTCCATCTTTTTTCAATGAGAATGTCACTCCCAACATTATCACTTTTAATTTCCTTGCTAAACTTGAATAGACCAATTCCTTTTTTCTGATTATCCATTTTTATAAAACATCACATGATTCTAGCATGAATGCCTAGAAGGCAGCACAGCTACATGTTCTGCTGATTGAATGTGAACTGAGTAGCAGCTACACAGTGGCTGATCCCTGGCAGACCTTGAAAGAAGGGAAGTGATTGGTAACTAAAGATGATGGGCATCTAATTTACACAGTGATTTGTGAAATGAAGAGCTAGCAGGGAATAAATTTGTAAAAGGATTTATAGTTACTATACAATATGAACTGAAACTTGAGCCATGTTGTTGGGGGACTGGTGTTATTTCATAAAACTAGTAAAACTAAACTTCTACATATCTTGATCATGTGCAAAGCAACAACTGTGTGTGTATTTGTGTATGCGTGTTTGTATATGTGTATTCTGAGAACTTTTGATCAGAGAACATGGTTGGTTGGTTGGTTGGTTTTAAAGATTTCATTTATTTATTCATGAGAGACATAGAGAGAGAGGCAGAGATATAGGCAGAGGGAGAAGCAGGCTCTGTGGGGAGCCCCATGCAGGACTTGATCCCAGGACCCTGGGATCGTGACCTGAGCCAAAGGCAAATGCTCAACCACTGAGCCACCCAGGTGCCCCAGAGAACACTGTTTAATACAGACTCACAGAGCCTTTTGGTGGCAGCTCCCTGGGCCCAGTCCCTAGTGTGTCCCGTGGTAAGAGCCTCGTGTTACACTGTACATGCAATGTGACTGCACCATAGGAAAGCAACCCTGAAATTATAAAAGTTGGAGCTTATGTAGCATGCCTGGCACATTCACCTATCCTCCTCTCTGGAGGGAGACACTTTTACTTTGGAATGTAAACAAATCTTCTCTGGGGAGGGAGGAAAGTCTCTAGTTTCACTGCTTAAATGTATGCAAAGAGGTGGTAAAGCTGTAAGGCAATGCCCTATCTCTAGCTTCCAATGCATGTTTAGCATTTGTACATCCTTTAACCAACTTTGTCAGGGCTCTGTGCTCACAAAACCTCAACCATGGAGAAATGTGAAAATATTCATGAAGAATTATCTCCCAACATTGTGTTTTCTTATTTCTTAATTTGCTTTTGAGCAAAGCTAACCTTTTAAAACAAAGTAAAAAGAGACAACTATTTTTTTTAATGATCGCTGAAACCAGATTAGTCCATTCTGATAGCCACAATCACAGCCAGAATAAAAAATAATAGTGAAACCGTAACTACTAACATTTACAAAGTGGATTACTTTCTGAAAATATATAAAATATAATTGTCACTAATTAATGGCACATATAATGCCACTAATTAGTGGCACATATAATGCCACTAATTTTTTGTAGAATATTCAGAGCGGTGTACTTATCTATAAATTATAAATGAAAAAAAAACAACTATGATTCAAGAGATTAAACAACCTGCCAATGATTATATATTTAGCTACTTAGGAAATGTCTTAGCTTGAGCTAATATACCACAAACTAGGGGCTTAAGCAACAGGAATGTATTTTCTCACAGTTCTAGAGGCTGGAAGTCTGAAATCAGGGTAGCAGCATGGTTGGGTTTTGGTAATATCTCTCTTTCTGGCTTATGGATGGTCACCTTCTCCCTTTGTCATCACATGGAAGGGAGGAAGAGAGAGAGCTGCCTGGTGTCTATTCTTAGAAGAAGGCTATTCATCTCAAATCAGGTCCCTACCCCTATGACTTCATTTAACCGCAATTACTTCCATGAGTAAAGACCTTATTTTCAAATTCAGTCACATTTGGGGTTATGGTTTCAACGTATGGATTTGGGGGAGTACAAACATTCAGTCCATAACAGTGGACTGAATAATAAATCAAATGTTAAGATACCAAATCTAAAGAAGTTCCTGGAGTAAGGGAGAAAACCTCCTTGAGAGAGTCTTAGCAATGTCCCAGGGAAGTCAGAAGTGGCATATATACAGAGCTTTGTGATCTGGGCTCTAGTGGCTTAGGGACAGTCTAACAAGGCAAGGAATGGTATGACAAGAGGGCAAAGTTCCTAGAATAATGGTTTAGGATTAGTGGAAACGGACATGAGGGTCTTGACTATGAGTCTTGACAAGTAAATTATGGTGTAATGAGTACACTATTGGCTCTGGTGAGTAAACTGTTGTCTCACATAAATTGATCTGTAGGAATTTTTTAAAACAGGAAAATATTTATTGGAATAAACGACCAAGTGAGGTTGACATTGGTGGTCTACGATCTTATCTAAATGACTTTGAGATAGATGCTTTTGGTCTATATTTTGGTTTCAAATATGTCACCTTTTTCCTATACCATCCTTCTTCTTTAAAAGGCAAGGCAATTTTCTGCAGGTCATGAATGAGACATATGAGGAAGACAAAGAGAGCTATAAATTCTGTTTTCCTAATAAAGGGATAGCTATCCATATAATGTCTCTTAAACATAAAAAACTTTACTTGAGATTCTTTTTATTGGAAAAAATGTGAAAATTAATATTTCTCATGTTTGAATAATTCTGTTTATAACTTCAGCAGAAACAGAATAAACATGAGACATTCAATAGATGTTTACAAATTTAAATCAATATCTTCAGTAAGAATGCTGTTCTAGGGACACCTGGGTGGCTCAGCAGTTAAGCATCTGCCTTCAGCTCAGGGAATGATTCTGGAGTCCCAGAATCCAGTCCCATGTCGAGCTCCCTACATGGAGCCTGCTTTTCCCTTTGCCTGTGTCTCTGCCTCTCTTTCTCTCTCTGTGTCTCTCATGAATAAATAAATAAAATCTTAAAAAAAAAAAGAATGCTGTTCTACTGTTATCAGCACCCAAACAGCACTGAAATTGAAAATAAACGCTAACAAGTCAAAAAAGCCCAAGAATTCTAATAGATTTATCCAGAAGCTGACAGAAATTTACCAAGAGTGAGGCTTTGCCAGAGGAAACTAGAATATAAAAATCTAGAGAGACTATGTTCAAGGAGGGTTTTAATAAAGGAATTGAACTGATGATATATGTCAATTAGCTGATCTCTTAAGGAAAAAGAAGTCTTAAAATTATATAATTTTAATAGATAGATGCAAATCAGATGACCCTCCCTAAAAAGACAAATTATATGTGTACTGTTTCAGTTTGTCAATATGTCCATGTTTTGCCAGAACCTAAACATTTTTAATATCTTAATTATAGAAGTGGAGAGACCACCACAGGCTTTCCTTCAGAAGATGCTACAAAACCAAAGTCCTTTCCTGCATCCTACCTGGGCACATTCATCTTATTTTTGCTTTTATGGATCAGATATTAGGATTGTGTGATAAGGGAACTATTCAATGAAATACTTGTGTAGTTAGGAAGGCATTGTTGGAAACAAGATATCATGGTTCTAAGTTTCCTTTCCATATGGAGTTTGTGGCAGGATTAATTACTTCTCCATAGCCATTCAGATTAAAGTCTGATAAGGATTAATTGAGAACATTATAGGGCCACTGCCTAAACTAGTTAGTGCCACAGGAATCTTTTTAGCAAAAATACATACATACATACATAACAAAAAAAGAAATCTTTTTAGCAGTGTAAAAATAATTCTTACATTTTAAAAACTTACCCATTTCTAAGTCCCTACCCTGGCAACCAAGCAAGTCATTTAAAAATCCACTTAAAAATATTAAGGAGTACTTAGGCATATTACATAAGGCAAAAATATTGAAGTTGATATGGAAATGGTTAATACTTGATATTAATGGCCTAAATTTTGAAAATACGCATGGAGTTAAAATGATATTATTACTGCTGCTCTTCTAAAAATCACCACCAAGAAAATGCAGTTGGAAAAGTCTACTTGTAAGACTACAAAAACTTTTTTTTTATGTCAAATAATGGAATTGTTTGGTGGAATAAGACGGTTCCCAAGTCCCTTGTCCTCTACTGCTTCCGAATCAGTTTCCTGTGGTGTGGGACTTCTCACCTCTACTCAAGATGTAAGCCTACTTTTGAGCCTTAGAGTCCATTACTTAAGAATTTGTCTTCCTCCCTCATAGAAGATAACCCCTTCCACACATCAGGGAGCAAATTCTTTCTATAGAGAAGGCATCACCACCAGTCTGAGTGATTTCTGAATGACGTGAGGCATTTCATAAATGAAATGTAAAGAATGGAACCATCTTGATTTTCTCTTCATAGAGGATCTATGAAGTCACAGGATCATAGAGGTCACAGGAGTTTGAAATTTCTGCTTCTATTGGCTTTTTGATAGACCTGACAGATTGCAGCACTTGATTTTTCCTAGCTTTTCTGCAGATATATAACTGCTTTCTATGAATGACCTACTTAAATTTGACTATAAAATAAATATGTATGAAGTCATTTCAATCGTATTGTAATATCTAAAAAATAATTTTTGGTAATATACTCCACTACATTTTTCTTTAATAAAACTCTGGAATACTGTAACCTTGAAAATCCTTTTCCCCTTTACTATGCCTGCATAATTTTTGAATTAAAGTCCTGGGGTTTAATAATATTTTTGCTTTTAGAGTTTATCATCAATCATAATCATTTCTCCATTTCTCTACTTCATGAATTTAAATGCCATGTTAGCAATTGCTGTTTATCTTTCTTTCAAGACTTAGTTTCCTTTTTATTAGTAAGTGTGCATTTTATGAATAACAATACATATTTAATTGCTCAGGAATCTGGACCATAAATCACAGTAAGTTGTCAAATTCGAATTTATATGAAGCTTACATTTAATAAGGGACTGTTATATATGCATATATGTCTGTGATGCTATGCGCAATATATTTTACATGGACTGGCTCATATTTACCCTTTAAAAGCACCATGAGAAAGGATAGCTTAGTTCTAAGAATATTCTGCGCGAAGTATATGCATGTTTTCAATAGATTGGCAGGCATATATTTTTGAAGAGTTCTAAGCTTGAGAAATGAGTTATTCAACTAAACTTGATTCTGTGTATATTTATTCCTTCCCATTTCTTTCCCCCTCCTTCTACTGCATCAGAGATCTAATAGGCTTTTGCTTAACAACTCACACATATTTTAAAATGCAGATTCAAATCTAATATAAGTTTGAGTTGGCAGACATATTCTGCCTATATTGAAATTTTATCTCTGGAATGAAAAAAATCTTAGCAATATAAAAGAGAAAAATAAGAACTTTTTTTGCATAGAGAAAACATTTGAATAGTGACAATCTGATACTTGAAATTTTGGAAAGCTACATAATAAAAAAATGCAAATATCATTGCAGATATGACCTGCTGCTGAAGTATCCCCCTTACATTTGACTTTTAAAGACTAACATAGTATAAATGCATAGCATCACACCACTGACAAATCATCTGCACATAAATGTAAATATTCTCTTAAAGATTTAAAAATTGTAACTCCTATAAAGGCATTACTAATTTGTGATAAATAACTTTAATAATGGCAACTATTTTCTCATGTAGTAGAATATGACATAATTCATTAAGTAATTAATGATGATTCATAATTCAATAAAAATAGAAATTAATACAGGTTTATTTATCTCTAAACAGATAGATGATAGATGTGCATTGCAAACTGCTTAAGAGAAAAATTAAGGGTAGATAGTAACGAACAAGAATATACAATAAACACATTTTTCATGAAAAGCACAGGGTATTTCCAGAGTACATGACAATAACTCAAACTAGAAAGCTTAGTAAAGATTTGAGTAACCGCTCTAGTAACCTGTTCATATTCAGGAGGGATCCTATTGATGAAATTCCCAAGACTTGATAATCTATTCATCCTTTGACTCTCAAATAGCATGAATGTTCCTGGATTCTCCAAAAAGAGTCTAATTTCCCTTCAGAGTTCCTTAAATTCCCAATCCAGGTGGCAGTATTTAAGCATCAAAGTAAAGTAGAAGTTATTACCATAAAAACAGCAAGGTCAGCAGCATGAAGTCTGGTGTGACTTGACCTTCAGGGAGTCTATAAAGGTGGCTAATGTCCATAAGGGACAGAGAGAGATAAGCACAGATATAACAGGGTGTTGCTTAATATCTATAATCAAATGAGAGATGAAGGGGATCCCTGGATGGCTCAGTGGTTTAGCGTCTGCTTTCAGCCCAGGGCCTGATCTTGGAGTCCCCGGATCGAGTCCCACATGGGGCTCCTGCATGGAGCCTGCCTCTCCCTCTGCCTGTGTCTGCCTCTCTCTCTCTCTCTCTCTCTCTCTCATGAATAAATAAATAAATATCTTTAAAAACAAATGAGAGATGAAGAATGAGTGAGCAGCAGGCAAGGTCAGCTTCTCTAATAGAAACTCACAGTCCTATGCTCCTGTGCAAACCGGAGCCAATTCTCAGACTCACAGCATACTGACTAAAAGGGAAGTCTGAGGTTCCCATCAGGAAAGTAAGTGTATATGGTAGAAATTACCTTAATCCTTCCATAAAAGTCCTTAAGATCACTTTTCTTTATCTATTTAATTTGATAATCATGTACTGCACTGGGGAAGGAAGAATGAACATTTTTACATAAATTTAACTATATGTGTTTTTAAAGCAGAAAAGTAAAACAAAAATAAAGTATAAAAGAGAAAAAGAAACTTAGTTTGTAGAATTCCACCACCTTTTAATTTATGATCTTATTCCCCCAAATCTGTATGAGACGGGACTCATGAATCTGTTATTTCCTGTTTCAATTCCCATGTGCTTTTCACAGTGTAAGCATCTCCTACTGTGCTCCTGGAGGTTCATTCAGTGTATTTTTGACACATTAAAACATATTTCTCTTACAGTAATGCTTTTTTTATGCCCAAGCCATAAAGTTTATCTTATATTTAAATAAAGAACAGTGATTTGATCCAATGCTTTTCTGAAGGAAAACTGGCTCTGTTGGGATTTTGAGAGATAGTGAAGGGGGTTGGTCTCTGAAACAACAATTTTTGGGGAAATAGAATAGTATGGTTGACTCTATGTAATGTCCATCTTTCTGCATAGTTTAGAACCCAAGCCATACAGACTCACACTTAAGAACCTAACTATAGGGCAGCCTGGGTGGGTCAGCAGTTTAGCGCTGCCTTCAGCCCAGGGTCTGATCCTGGAGACCCAGGATCGAGTCCCACATTGGGCTCCCTGGATGGAGCGTCTCCCTGCATCTCCCTCTGCCTGTGTCTCTGCCTCCTCTCCCTCTCTCTCCCTCTCTGTGTCTCTCATGAATAAATAAATGAAATCTTAAAAAAAAAAAGAACCTAACTATACACAAGTATGTAAAAAAAAAAAAAAACCCAGTCGTTCATAATAAGAGCAAGATAGGGAATAAGTAGTAAACTAGGAAACAAGAAGACAGTTGCCCTTTGGAGGACTAAATTTTGGTAGGAAAAAAATAATTAACGTTCACACAAAACCCAATAAAAGAGAACAACTTTTGGTTAGTATCCTGAAAGAAACAGGCAAACTAATGCAATAGAGAACAGTTGAAAGGATGGAGTAGACATGGTTATTTTAAAATGCAGTCATAGAAGAGGTTTCTGAGAAGGAGTCTTGCACTGGCATCTCAAGATTGAGAAGGATACAAGCTTAAGAAGAACCAGGGAAGGAGTAAAGGTCTGAGTAGGTCAGAAAAGGGAATAAACTATCCAAAGTTCCTGAGGCAAGAAACTTGACAAGTGGATAGAATAGAAAGACGTGATGCTGGAGTGAAGCTAACATGGAGAGAGAGAAGAGAATGAGGATGGACACACTTGTGCAAAACAAGTTTTCCAAGGTCTTGCAGGTCAAAGTAAAGAGTTCGGAATTTATTGTGAAGGCAGCTGTTACTCAACAAGCTGAAATGCATCCAGGTATCTGATGCAAATGTTGTCAGAAGCACAAGGTACACTTGACCAAATCCCAATAATAATGAGAGACTAACATTCTTTTATATTTTGATAAATTATTGCCAAAAATCTAAAGAATTTTGTATATTTATAACTATATCAAGGTGAGCATCATGGAGGAAACCTTACTGCTAGACAAAATGGTTCCCTAATAGTCCTAGGGTCAGCGACTTTAAAACAAATCCCAATAATGGCTGTTGGTATGTTCATTCTTTTTCTTGGGCCTTGTGATCACATTTTCAAATATTATTGACTCTCAGATTTCTCAACTCCACTCCTGCCAAGAAATTACCCTATTTCTTTGTTCACAGAATAAATTTAGAAAGACAAGGGAAAGAAAGAAATCATCAGATAAGAACTTCTAGGTGGTACACTACAAAATCAACCGAATTTTCTAACCAAAAATCCTACATTATACTCTTCCTTGTCCTACTTCATAGATACAGTAGAGGACCTGCCCTCTTAGTATCAATCCTCCTACCCGTGCTTAAAATCCCAGCTCATCTGACATCTCCAGAAATACATTATTTCAATTATTCCTGTTCTCTCTTGTATTTTCAATCGACCCTTGAACAATGTGAGGGTTAGGGCACTGATCCCCTCTACCACTGACATTTCGGTACATCTTTTGACTCTTCAAAAATGTAACGTCTGTGGTGCCTGGGTGGCTCAATCAGTTAAGTGTCTGCCCTTGGCTCAGGTCATGATCTCAGGTCCTGGGATGTAGTTCCACATCGGGTTCCCTGCTTAGTAGGGAGTCTGCTTCTCCCTCTCCCTCTGCCTGCCACTCCGCCTGCTTGTGCTTGCTGTCTCGCTCTCTCATTCTCTCTAAAATTAATAATTAAAGACTTAAAAAAACAAAAATGTAACTTGTAATGTCTACTGTAGCCCGGAAGCCTTACCCGTAACATAAACAGTCCATTAACACTTATTTTGTATTCTATATGTATTATATACTGTATTCTTACAAGAATGAAAGCTAGAGAACAGAAAATATTAGGAAAATCATAAAGAAGAGAAAATATGTTGATAGTACAGGACTAAATTTATTGAAAAACAAAAAACTTGTGTAAGTGGGACTAAGTATTTCAAACCCTTGTTAATGGTTCACTGTACCACCTCTACATAACAGGATCCTTTTAGACACTCAACATTCTCATTACGGCCAAGAAGAAAAAATAAATCCTTGACCCCATATCTTTGTCCACCTACCATCTGATCTCTCTTCTCCATTTCACAGCTAAGCTGCTGCCAGAGTTGGCAGCACTATTGTCTATATTCTTACCTCCTGTTCTCTTCTAAGCACATTCCAATTCTAATCTGTCCCCATCATAACCCTGAGATAACTTGCTATTATCATCAATGACCTCCACATGTCGATGTGAAATAGAAATCTTCAGTGCTAATGTTACTGACCTTTCTGCAACATTAGTACAACAGACCTCCTCCCCTCCTTAAACCGCTCTTCCCTTTAGTTCCTGTGCTAAAGCACTATCTTGGCTTCCCTTTCTCTCCTTGAGCTCTTCCTTCCTGGCCTCATTTTTAGTCTCATTCAGTCTTGAGTATTATAAGGCTCAGTTCTAGGGTCTCTCATCTTTTCAGTCCTTATTTTCTTCCTAGGAAATACACATATATATTTTTAAAATTCACAGATGGCCTTTAATTTCTATTTCTAGCTCAAACCTTTTTTCTGAGTTTTAGTTGTATAAGAAAGAAGCTTCCTTCTTCACCCTTGAAAGATACCTTACATTTCATATGTCAAATACAAATTCACTGTGGCAAAAGACCCTACGATAGTCCAGATAGGTCGTGCCCCTAGTATTCACATCTTGTATTTCCTCTCCCTTTGAGTGTGGGCAGGCCTGTGACTTGTTTCTAGCCAATAGAATATGGCAAAGTTAAAGGGTTTTGAAAATGTAACAAAGGATACAAATCAGATGACTCTGAGTTAATCAAAAGGGAAATTATTCTGGATGAGCCTAGCATAATTAGATGAAAGCACTCTTAAAAGAGGGACTGGACCATAGGCAAGAGATACTCCTTGTTGGCTTATGAGATAAGCTGCTGTGTGCAGTAAGTACACATGGCCTCTAGGAACTGAAGGGAGTTCTCCAATGGGCAGACTTCAAAAAAACCAGGGCCCCCAGCCTTACAGTCAGAAGGAAACAAATTCTGCTAACAATCTGAATGTACCTGAAAATACCTGGCTTTTTTGGATGTTAGTCTTAGTGAGACACTGAGCAGGGGATCCAATTAGGCTGTGCTCAGACTTCTGACCCAAGGAAAGTGTGAGATAATAGGTGTGGTTTTAGGCTACGTCTGTGATAATCTGGTACACAGCATTAAAAAGCTAGTACACTCTCAAACATTTCCTCAAGCCTTATCCTCTCTAGGAATACATTTTAGTGTGTATCACCACCATACTTACGGCAGCACAATCCAGGAAACTCGCTTTCTATTGTCACTTAGAAAAAAGAGAAAAATCCTCCTGGTCTGCAAAGCCCTGCAAAGTCTGGTTCCAACCCAGATCTCCAACCTCTTCCTTCCCATATGCTCTCTTGGCTTCAACCACAGTGGCCTATCTCAGTTTCTCAAGCCCATTGTGTAGCCTCCCAGTTGGTGTCCTGATGAAGGCTACTGCATATTCCTGGAAGTTTCTAGCTTTCTCGCTTACTTAAAAATATTTTTCATGTATCAGTTCAGTCACCATTTCTTCAGAAGTGCTTTCCCTACTTCTGTGACTAAAATAAATTATTTTGTACAAGCATATAATTGTGAAAATCATTTTTGAATGATTCTTTTATAGCCCCATGCTCTTTATGCTTAGTGTACCTAGGAAAACTGCACTATTCACCATTCCTTTTTTTTATGATATGTTTATTTATTCATGAGAGACACAGAGAGAGAGAGAGAGAGAGAGAGAGAGGCAGAGGCAGAGGGAGAAGCAGGCTCCATGTAGGGAGCCTGATGCAGGACTCAATCCCAAGTCTCCAGGATCACATCCTGAGCTGAAGGCAGATGCTCAACCTCTGAGCCACCCAGGTGTCCCACTACCCACCATTCTAAGCCTGTGTTCTAAAGCTAGGTTCTTGAACATGTCCACCTGTGCAGGTACACTGGGCCCTGAGCTTATAGTGACACTGCCCTTCAGCCATCTTAAAGTTCTTAAATGTTTTACAATGAGGAGCCACACATTTTCATTTTTCACTGAGTTTCATAGATTATCTAGACAGATATGGTCTCATATTCTTTTCCTTCTGCATTTTCCTTGAACATCAGAGTAAAACATTTTGTTTCCATCTACATTAATTAAGTCTAAATTTTAAAAATTTGAAATATTCTCTAAGGTATTATTTATGCATTTCATTTTTACTTCAAATTATTAAATTATTCAGATTTTTGAGAACATAAAAATCCTGCAGAATTTTGTCTTTTCCATGTAAAAAATAAAAGGCCTCCACTAAAGACTTGTATCAAATTTAACTTCTTTGTATAGACAAAGATGGGGTGGTAGCTGGAGAAAGGTATGAATTTGCTGAATGTAAAAACCCATTTAGATGTTACCCATATGTTATTTATAGATTCTGTTACTAGCCTTCATTGCTTATGAGTTGTCCAATTTCAATCAAAAAGTTGAAGTTTATTTCCCAGCAGATTCATGTACATAACAGCAAATTTCCTCAGAGTTCTCATTTTATTTTGGTCACTGTCCATTATGGATTTATGCTTATGCACCATTTGTATTTGCTAAACTAGAATTTCATATTCACAAATGCCTTCCTCTCTTAAGTAAGCTAATAGCATCCTATTAATTTTATGAACACTGTAGTCTCTTCTAATTTTTGTACATACCCTTTCTGAAAGATTGTCATCGGATTTTGTTTTGTCCGTATTGAAATATGCCATGTTTGGAAAGAAAAAAAAGCAATATTTCCCCAAGATAACTTGGTTATATAATTTGCTTTCAGATTTTCAATTATTAATCACACTTATCGAGTTTTTCAAAGAACTAAATAAAAAGCATTCCCCAGCATGAGCTTCATTTTCCCATGTAATGTGAAATTGCTTCAACTAAAGACATGTATCAAAAGCACTTCCCTTACCAATTAGTTTGGTAGTTACTTATTACATTGAAATTTAGATGTACTAATCAAATGTTTATTTTGTAATTGTGTTACATTAACCCTGATTAAGAATGTATTTATCGCTTCAAGGATTACATTAAAATGCAAATGCTACAACTGTTGATTGATGTTAAATTATATCTATCAAATAAAGCAATTACTAGTGAACAATTGATGAAAGTCTTTTTTATGTTATGAATTTATCACTTTATATGGAAGAAAGTGAATATATTGACTTTATTAAGAGTTCAATCATGGAAAATTAAATAACAGACCTATAACTTATAAACTTAAATTTTGTATATTCTAATATAAATCATTAAATTTATCACCAACTCAGTTTAAAAATGTTTAAAAAAAGGAATATTTATTGGAGATGGACACAGTACTATGGAACAAAAATATAATTCCCAACACAGATATGCAGACCCTTTGTTTCTTTGGCAATAAGAAGAGAAAGCAAAAATTATAAAGCATTTTAAAATGCATCATCTTAAAGATGCCTTAGGATCTTTGACAAAAAAAAAAAAAGAACTTCAAAAATACCTTCTAACCACAAATATCAGTCTGAAAAGTTCAGCACTTTATCTTTAGTTCAACTGTATTGATAATAGTGTGACACTCTTGTTAGCCCTGTGGTTCGATCTAAACTAGGGCTCAAAACTCAGTTTCCTGTGACATGTTAAGTGTATCATACTAAGTTCCATTTGTTTATTATTTAAAAAAAATAAAATTAAAATTAAAAAGACAATAACTCATGGCAAATTATTTCTTGGGCCAACTCTGGTAGATACACGAACAACTATTACTCTTTGCAGGCATACTGGGTTCATTCTAACCTCCCCTCTTTCCTTATTTGTAACTTCTTTACTCACAATAAGAAATATGTCTCTCCTCTATACTGTTTAAAAAAAAAAAAGCAGAGAGAGAGAGAGAGAGAGAGAGCTAGTGAGAGAGAAAGCAAGGGTGCGGGATCCCTGGGTGGCTCAATGGTTTAGCGCCTGCCTTTGGCCCAAGGCATGATCCTGAAGTCCTGGGATTGAGTCCGGCATTGGGCATTCTGCATGGAGCCTGCTTCTCCCTCTGCCTGTATCTCTCATGAATAAATAAATAAAATCTTAAAAAAGAGAGAGAGAGAGAGAGAGAAAGCAAGGGTGCATGTGCAGGAGTAGGGGGCAGAGGGAGAAGGAGAGAGAGAAACCCAAGCAGGCTTCATGCCCAGGGCAGACCCTGATGCTGGGCTGACTCACAACCCTGAGATCATGACCTAAGCTGAAATCAAAAGTCGGATGCTTGACTGAGTGAGCCGCCTAGGCACCCCTATAATATACTTATTTTTAAAACCATACCACACACAAACTAGTTTCAGAATTGGTAGACCTATGAAAACACATTTACTGACTAAAGTACAATGCTTTTGGTGTTTGGTCAAAAATCAATTGCCAAAGTAACTTAAATGAGCTCTGGTAATCCTACCATTTTCATAAATTATTTATTTCTAATGCAATTAATTAGGGTCATTTATTCTAATTTGCTACAATCCTGTTTTCATTCCCCCACATCATGGTTTTTTTTTTTTAAATTCACATATGGTGAAATTCATTCATTGTGATGTATATTTATGAATTATAATGAACTATGAATTCTGAAAAATGCATAGTTCTGTATCTACCTAAACAATCATGATATAAAATAGTTTAATTAGTTTTTAAATTTTTTTGTCCTACTATACCACTAATGATAGTTTTGTTTTCCATCTCATCATTTTATTTTCCAGAATTTCATACACAAAATCATATTAATATGTGGCTTCCACAAAGATAACAATGTCAAAGATTCCAAGTATTATTGTGGATTTGTTTCTCCATTGAATTTTATCAGTTATTTTTTCATGGGTTTGGGGCTCTGTTAGGTATATGTTTGTTAAAATTTTTTTTTCTTGGAAAATTGAGCCCCTTTATCATTTTTTAATGTTCTTCTCATGTCATGTCCTCTTGTTCTCAAAACATTTTGTGTATCAATATAGCTACTCTAATTTCTTTTTCGGTTAGTGTTGCATGCTATATTTTTTCCATCCTTTTGCTTTTAACCAACCTATGCTTTGATAATTAAATTGCATTTGTTGTAGAAAGTGTGTAGTTGAACTTGCTTTTCTTTTTTTGAGGGGAGCGGTGTCTGACAATCTCTACTTTTACACTGTCTCCTTATATCTTTCATATTGACTGTGATTATTGATATATCTGGATTGAAATCTACCACATTGTTAATTTTGTATTTGTTTCATATGTTCTTTTTTTAATGTTCTCTACTTATTCCTTCTCTATTTTTATCTGTATATCTATAATAATTTTACAGTTAGTTATTCACTATGTACATTATTATTGAGTCTATCTTTAAATAATATTGTACCTCTTCTCTGCAGTGCAAAGATCCTATACTTGTATATTGCCTTTCTTCCCTCTCCTTCATTTGACCTTTTTGTCCTGCGTTTTATTTTTACCTATCCATTGAATGCACATTATATTAACTATTTAAAGAGATCATTGAAGGCATTTCCTACTGAGTAGTGTTCTCTTTGGTATTTCCATTTGAGTCTTTCCTACAGTTTCTACCCCTCTGCTGAAATGATCCATATGCTCCTATATTTTGTCTATCTTTTCTATTACAAGCTTTACCAGATTCATTAATCAGTGATTTTTACATGCTCTTTCAGATAGCTCAAACATCTGTGTTATATGTGAGTATGATTCGGTAGATTAAATGGTCTTTGGGGAGTCTTTGTTGTTGTTTTTGCCTTTGTAAATGCCTCATAATATTTTGTTGAAAACTGAACATTTTGCTTAAGCAGTAGAAATTGAGGTAACTAGCTTTATGCTTGGAAATGACCATTTTGGGGATGCCTGGGTGGCTCAGCTGTTGAGCGTCTGCCTTGGGCTCAGGGCATGATCACGAAGTTCTGGGATCAAGTCCCACATTCGGCTCTCTGCAGAGAGCCAGCTTCTCCCTCTGCCTGTGTGCCTGCCTTCTCTCTGCATTTCTCATGAATAAATAAATAAAATCTTTAAAAAAAAAAGGAAATGACCATTTTCTTCTGCTATACATTTAGTGTGGGGGTTGCATTATTCTCCCAAAGAGTTGGATTGGCTTTGAGGTATACCACAGGCTTCAACGTCCTTCTAGCAGCACCTTGGGTTTAGGATGGTGACTGGCTTTCCAAAGCATTTCTCTCAATGTCCATTCTATCCTTAGCATTAGGTCTTTCCTTTGGGCTGTGTCTCAGAGTCCTCCTGCAGCTATCACAGCAATATCGTAACATTACTTCTACTTGACATTTGCTAGCCTGATGGTGGAAGCTAGAGAGGTATTCTCTGAGTCTCTGACTAAGCCTGGGTTTTAAGCAGCCACTGTGACTGTGTTAATGAGAGTGTGGCATTCTCTAACACCCCTGGTCCCTCCTTCAGTTCTATTTCTTGACCCGGTGGTTATTCCTGTCTCCTCCCCAGGGATTATGGCCTTTTTGGTTTTTGTTTTTGCATTCCTCTCTCCCAGTTTCCCTGAAGCCACTACTTTTTGTTGCCATTTCCCCAGAATATTGGTACATTTCTGCTTCAGAGAGATAAGGGGGAAGAGAGAAGGAAGAATTTTCAGTCACTGCTATTCCCCTCTTTCAAGCCTCCACTTGGTAACTTTTTCATGAGTTCAGTCTCCCCAGAGTGGGACCAGTTATGGGAAAAAAGCTGGCCAAAATGTATGCTTCTCTTCACATTCTCTGCAGACTGCCCTCAGACTCATCACGTCTTCAATGATTCTCACTCAATTCTTCTCAGTCCAGCTAGCTTCATTATCCCAAGTTAGCAAGTGTTTGCATCTCTCTTTTACTACTGGCACCTGTCTATCCCAGATTGCAGTTAGCTCATCTTTCTGATGGGTTCACAAAAAGCTATGGCAACTTGTAGCTTATCTGGTTTGTTTCCTTTTGTGTGATTATCTGCTGATCTTTTTTAGTTCTTTCAGTTTCCCAGGGGAAACTAAGATAAGATCGATTTTGAAAACCACATAATTCATTATTTAAAAAACCTTAAAGCAGAGAAATGGAAGAAGGACATTAACATTTACTGGCAACTGTAACATGTCAGACACAATGCAGGCTAAGTGATTTGCATATGGTATCATGTTTAATTTTTATAATATTTCCACTTTACAAACCTTGTGAAGGTGAGAATACTGCCAAGACAGTCAGAAAGCAATTGTGTTTGTTGCCCTTATCTGTCTGAACGGTAAATGTTGTATTGTGCCCATGGCTGTTATCTTTCATGCACTAAATGCCCAGTGACCATAGCTGTTAACTTTCACACACAAAAAATGGAGGAGTCAAGACAAGGCTTATTCAAAAACAATGTATTATTAAAGCATTTAAATATAGTAAGGGTGTACTGCTAATTTTATTAGGGATTTGTCCACTAAAATACTATTTGGTAAAGCCAGAAATACTATAGGATTCAGTAGACAGTCTGAATTGAAATCTCAAGTCTTAGACTATCACAAAATATAAAAAATGAATAGCCAAATGACACATAGGTTAGTTTTCTCTCTTCATCTTTCTTCTCTAACACATAGTTATCAATTTTTTACCTACAAGATTAAAATATAAGGTGTATGAATTAAATCTTGTATATTAAAGACATTTAGATATTTTCATAATATGACAGCAAAAGATTTTTGTGAGCCAGTGAAGCATATACTGATTTTCTAGTTACCTCCACTGAAAAGTCAATTGTGTTTACAAAAAAATAAAAATGAACTTTATGGTGAGTGCTTTATCGTTTGTCTTTCAGCTCTACTAGAGTTGTTTATGTAACATGTATTTGAGAATACATTGCTATACTTTCAACATTTTTGAAGTTAGATAATTCTCAGAGATTTCCTCTAAATCTGATGCAATTTTTATAACCTAACAGTTACAGTGTTTCTGTTCTGAAGATGGACGAATTTAGAAATGTTCCAGCTGTCTATGAAACTCAAATTGCTTATTGGAAAGAACTACGTGACTGGATTTTTCTTCAAATTCATATTTAGGGAATCAGACATTGAGATATCTTAACACATAAAGATTTTCAGCATACAGAAATATCTTGACATTATGTTGAGTGCTAACATTAAGAATAAAAAAATATCCAATATTTTCCAGAATCATGAAGTTAACACATTTGTTTAGTAGTAGTCTAAGTTGAAAGAGTCAGAAATTCTAAGAATTTCCTTTATCACTATTTGTAGTTGCCTGAAAAATGGTCCCCCCAAAGCTATTCACATCCTGATCCCTAGAACTTGTGTATGTTACCTTATATGGCAAAGTCTGTGCAGATGTGATAAAGTTAAGTATCTTGAAAATGGGGATGCTATGATCTAAATGTTTATGTCCTCCAAATTTATGTCCTTAGGTCGAACATGATGGTATTAGGAGGTGAGGCCTCTGGCCAATATTTAGGACATGAGAGTGGAGCCCTCATGAATGGGATTAGTATTAGTATTCTGGTAAAACAGACCCTACAGAGCTCTGTAACTCCTTTTATCATGTGAAGAGACAGTGAGAAGATGCCATCTTTGAACCAGAAATGAGTCCTCATCGGCTACCACACCAAATATGCTGGCACTATGATCTTGGACTCTCCAGCCTCCAGAACTGTGAGGAATGAATTTCTCTTGATTATAAGCCAGCTTATCTGTGGTATTTTGTTACAGTAGCCCAATGAACTAAGACAGGGGAGATTATCCTAGGCTTTCCCAATGGGTCTGGCATAAATGCAATCATATGTATCCTTATAGGGAGACAGAAGGAGATGTCAAGCACTTACGTATGCACACATGCATTAGAGGGCCATGTGAATACAGGCAAGGAGATTTGAGGATTCTGGCCTTGAGGATTAGAGTGATGTGGCCAGAAGCCAAGGAATGCTGGCAGCCACTAGAAGATGGAAGAGGCAAAGAACGGATTCTCCTCTAAAATCTCTGAAGGAGTGAAACCATGATAATACATTGATTTGGGCCTAATGGTATCGATTTCAAACTTCTGGCCTTGAGAACTGTGAGAATAAATTTGTGTTTTTTAAATAACAAAGTTTGTGTTAGTTCATTATAGCTGCCAGAGGGAACTAAAACACTATTTAAAAAATAACTTTATGTATTCAAAGCAAACTCATCTATAAATATTTCAAAAAGTACCACTGGTCTGAATTAGCCTGCAATATTGGCCTGCTTTCATTCTGCTAAGGAGCATATATAAACTTAGAATACTGCTATAAGCATCCATATGGTTGATAGGTAGTTGATGATTAGCTAGACAAAGTAATTGCAGTTTACTTGGAACAAGAATCGACTTGGATTACATCTCAAATAGGAAAAAGAAATCCTACTGCCTTTAACTGTAGTTCAATGATTATATAGTCTCATATTGCTTCTTGAACATCTTGTTCTATAAAAAATGATGCTTTTACAACTATCATGTCAATATTTTCCATTTCCCTTCACAACTTGTAATGTAAATCATGTGAAACTATAATCAATATGTTGTTTGCACTGACCTCATCATATTAAATATGAAAACAGAATAGTAGTAGTAATTGCAGTAAATAAAGAGTACTATGGAATTAAAGGCTCTGACAATATGATTAAAAATGGCATAAATTCTAGCGGCATCTACCTACAAACTAATTAGCAACAAAATATAAATGATGTGCAGGGAGGGTTGAAAAAAATCTACTTTGTTTTCTTAATATCCTTCCAAATGAATAAAGATAATTATAAATTGACTATTTTCCCTCTTGTGCTCAAGAATTGTTCTGCTTAGCTGTTTATCAGAAGAAGGGCATCTGAAACCATTTCTTTTTTATTACCATTTTATTTATTAAAATGAACCATAATAATACTGAAGGCAAGAAATGAAAATGATAGCAAATAATTATGAAAATTAAATAAGATAGAATGACAGTATGATGACATTAGGACATTGTACTACAATGAAACTCTCTCCTCTGAGCACCTTTTAGGAGAATGCTTTTCAGATCTGAATGTGCACTCAAATCACCTACAGATCTCGTTAAGATGCATTTTCTAATTTAGTGGGACCTGAGATTCTGCATTTCTAATTCCCAGATGATGCTGCTGCTGGCCCAAGGCCCAGGCTTTAAGAAGTGTTCAGGATATGAGAAAGAAGAGTCCTATTTATCCCTTGTTACCTCATGATCTAAACTCAGTATGCAAATATCCTTGTGTTTCAATTTAAATGGAGCCTCAAGTGGAACAGCACATAATCAACGCCCACAAAACTATATAACAAGTGTTAATTGACTCCCAGTTCTCCTCATGTTAATTAAGATGCAAAGGTATTATTTAATTTCAAGAGAACAGTTCTTCCTAAAACCTCATGAATCCCCACAGCCTGAAGTGAACTTTCAGGCAATTCTCCACTGAATTGCCTCTGAACTGGCCTTAGGAACCTCCCTATGACCTTAAGAGGGTGTGGGGTGAAAACTCCAAACAGGCCTCTGTGCACTGCAAACTCTTTAAAATGAAAATGATTATCTCAAACTGTCATTGGTGTTAACACTGATTCTCATTTTATTTATTTAGATTTTATTTAGATTCCTAAACAGAAAGGGGGAAAGATACAAACCTTTACGCAATATACAGCACAGCAACTTGGGTCACAGGCTTTTTAAAATTTTCATTCTGAATTTGACACAAATTACTGTATCTGAGTTTAATGAGCAAAACACATATTATTTAACTTTTATGAAAATAAAATAGGGAAACCTATAGCACACCAAGAATATGTCTTATATTTTACATACCTTGTCGAAGTTAGACTAGTATCATAGGCACAATTAGTATTAATGTCAAAAAACCCTTAAACATAGTGCAGGCTAGGAAATATTGGCCAGGGAGGCTACTCAATAGATTCTCCTTCTCTCAGTAAAGTATATAAAGAATTTGAGAACCAGGAACAGAGCCTAGTTCTTCTGTGAATTGCTCCTGAGTACTTTATTTCTGAGCTAAACAAAAACTTCAAATTTGATTCTTTACTGGTTTACCAAACCTCTAAACTGAGACATGTCATGCACACACGGAAATTTGCAATAGATACAGATTCCTAATTATCAACCGATCTGCTGTCTGACAGCACAAACTTGAACCTCCCCAATCTATATCACAGCACTGTATATTAAAAATAAGATAATTTGTAATATTATAGTACAAAAAGCACTTTGTCCAGTGTATTAATGTATAAGTATATTAGAAATTTTGAAAATTTCCCATCAAATATTGAGGGTAAATGAGATTACTTTGAAGCAGGGAGTCAAAATCATATCATAAAGCAAAGAAAAGAAACTGCTAGCACTAAATCTAGGTTCATTCAGGTAACAGCTGATAAACACTTGTCCATTATATTCTTTTCCATTAGTCAAATTTGCATAAAGACCATCATATACTATGAAACTTTTCAGACATAACATAAATAGTAAGATAGGATGAGTTATGCTATCATAAAAATTAACCCTGATATGTAAGCAGCTTAACACGGCAAGTTTATTTTTCACTTTTGCAAATTCTCAGATGTTGTCAGAGAAAAGAGGCAAAGGCTCTCCAGGCTCTCTCTCAGATTTAATAATGTATTATATCTAGAATTGTGTTCATTCACTATGGTTCTAACACTTTACTACTTGAAACCATGGCAGACAATTGCGGTTTAAAGGGCAGATTGCATAACTCCATCCTGGCCTATTTCATTAGTAATAATATTACTTCGTTAGGAAGACAAACAAAAATCCATGACAAATGCTAAATTGAATTATATGACAGAGAAAAAGGTTCAAACTGAGATCACTCTAGGCAAACTAGGATGTTTAGTCTTTTGATCCTAAGCCATTGATGATTTTTTATGTTAATAGCCATAATAATAACCAAATGTCCATTTCTTACTTACTGTAACCAGCATTGCTTATCTTCAACCATTATTATTACTCATTCCTTCTTTGTAATAAGCATATTCCCCTTATGATCATTTCTTATCGTCTATGAGTCTCCTTCCTTTCCTATTGTTTCCTTCCCTTGAGGGGAAAAGCATAGCTTTGGTATTCTTCAACTGGGGGCAAAAAATTTAGTCAGGGTACAGAACGTGAGAAAACAGAAAACATTCTTGCTTACCCCAATGATGAATTCTGTCCTCCTCTTTCTTCACAACCTCAACTGAACACAAACAAATAAATAAACAAACAGGTAAGATATAAACTCTTTGTGTCTCTAGTCATTAGACCACATGGCTTCTATTAAAAATTGCAAACTGTAAAGTGAAAGGCCCACAAACTAGTTAAACTGTTCCTTCCACAAACTAGTTAAACTGTTCCTTCCAAAAAAAACAAAACAAAACCAAAAAAAAAAAAAAAAACCACTGTTCCTTCCCAGAATCTTACACATACACACTTGATAATCTACCCATTCCCGAAAATAATAAAAGCTTATTTTAAACTTTGTGTAATATTTTTCAATCTGAAAATAGTTTATTCAATGTAATAGTTTCTACCCTTCATTAAAAGGATTTTGGGGCACCTGGGGGGCTAAGTTGATTAAGCATCTGCCTTTGGCTCAGGTCATGATCCCAGGGTAGTGGGATGGAGCCCTGTGTCAGGCTTTCTGCTCAGCAGGGAGTCTACTTCTCCCTGTCTCTCTGTACTCTTTCTCCCATAAATAAATAAATAAATAAATAAATAAATAAATAAATAAATAAATAAAAAATAAATAATTTTTTAAAAGGATTGCTAGTGTAAACTATCAACAAAACAAGAAGGCATCCTACTGAGTGGGAGAAGATATTCTCAAATTATATCATCTATAAGGGATTAATATTCAAAAAATATAAAGAAGTCATAAGGTAAACACCAAAAAAATAATAATCCAATTAAAACTCAGCAGAGGATCTAAATAGAAAATTTTCTAAAGAAGACATATAGATGGCTGACACTTGAAAATATGTTCAATATCACTAATCATCAGGAAAATGATCAAAACCACAATAAGATATCATCACAAGCCAGTCAGAATGGTCAATAGCAAAAAGACAAGAAATAACAAGCATTGGTGAGAACACGAAGAAAAGATAATTCTTGTGCTGTTGGTGAGAATGTAAATTGGTGCAGCGACTATTGAAAACAGTATGGAGGCTCCTCAAACAATTAAAAGTAGAAATACCATATGATGCAGTAATTCCATACTGGGTATTTACTCAAAGAAAACAAAAACACCAATTCAAAAAGATATTTTTTGCAGGGCTATTTACAATAGATATGGGAACAACTCAAGTGTTCATCAATAGATGAATGGGTAAAGAAACACACACACACAGAGCCTGAAATATTACTCAGTCATAAAAAGGAATTAAATCTTGCCATTTACAGCAATATAGATGAACTTAGAGGGAATTATGCTAAGTGAAAGAATCAGGGAGAGAAAGACAAATATCATATGATTTCACACATGTGGAATCTAAAGACAAAACAAACAGAAATAGAAACAGACTCATAAATACAGAGATAAAACTGGTGGTTGCTAGAAGAGAGGGAGATAGGGTGATGGATAAAATAGGTAAAGGGAGTAAGAGGTACAAACCTCCAGTTATGAAATAAATAAGTCATGAGGATGAACAGTACAGCATAGAAAAGTCAATAATTTTGTACTAACTTTGGTGACAGATGGTAACTACACTATGATGGTGAACATTTCATAATACTTCTATGTTGAGTCACTATATTTCATACTAAAATTAATAATATTTTATGTCAACTACACTTCTATTTATAGAAAAGATCTTTAGTTAAAGGAAAAGGAAGATATAAAGTGAGTATAGAACACTTCATTCCATTCCTGTCAGACATATAGTTTAAAAAATCCACTATGAAAGTCATTTTATTAATGATATTCAAGCTATTCAGGTGGTTGCAATTCAGAATACTCCATTGAGATATGATCCATGCATAATGACAACTGCTTTTAAGATAATTTGATTCAGGTGTACTCTACTCTGATTGTCATAAAATTACTTTCACACAAGCCCTAACTTAAGGTTGGGTGGAAGATACTGGAATCAAGGAAAATAATTGAAATAATAAGTGATCTTAATGACTTAGGTTTCAGAGTCTAGAGGCGATTTAAAGACTTTAACAGTACCAGCGTCTATCAAATTATTAGTTAGGCGGCTTTCACCACACACTATTATACAATTGCTCCTAAGGAAACATTAAACCAAATCACCAATATTGTAAGATTTAGATTGTATAAATGTTGAAAAATTATTTTATACATAATTCTAGAATCTAGCCTACTTTGGCAAATATTATTTATAAAAATATTTTCCCATAAGCTCTTAATATTCCTTTTCACTCTTGTACATCATCAAAGCTTCTCTACCTTTATGGAATCCATTCTGACATTGTGTGTATATGTATGTAGAGTGTATGTACTTTGATATTCTTTCCAGAGATCATTTATTTTCATACCTGTATTAAGAATAAATTTAACACTTCTACCTCAGATTGCAGTCCATTTATCACTTCCACTCTTCGAAAGACACTGATAAAAAGAGAGAACAGACGAACCAAGGACTGAAATATAATATTTTCAAGTCATGTATCTGATAGAGAACTTATATCCCAAATACATGGAAAACTCTCCAAAACAATTAACAAAGAAGTAAGCAAATCAGAAATGGACAAAAGATGTAATATGGGCAGACACTTCGGCAAAGGAGATACAAGAATGGCAAATAATAGACAAAAAGATACTCAACAACTTTTGGCATTAGGGAAATGCAAATTAAATGCGACTGAATTACTAATATGATCTTGTTAGAATAAGTTATAAATTCTAATCATATCTAATGTTGAAGATGTGACAGGACTGAAACTCTCTTGCATTGCTAGTAAGAATGCAAGATGGCTCAACTACTTTGGAAAACAATTTGGCAGTTTTCTTAAAGGTAAACACACACCCTGCATATGATCCAGCCATTTACTTTGTTTACTGAAGAGAAATGAAGCATGTATGTATACAAAAACTTTTACAGAAATATTTAAAGTAGTTTATTTTTACTACCCCCAAACTGGAAACATTTCAAATGTCCAAAACTCATAAATGGATTGACAAAAATGGAATACTGCTCAGCAATGAAAAGACATATTGACATATATAGCATGAGCAGATCTTAAAATTATTATGCTGAAAAGAGTCAGAACTCCCCCTCAAAAAAAAGTGCATACTATGTAATTCCATTTGTGTAAAATTCTAAATACAAATTAATCTATAGTAACAGAAAGTAAGTAAGTGGTTACCTATGGATGATGGAGGCAGGGAGATACAGAAAAGGGGCTTGAAAGGGGCATGCAGAAACTTTGGGGGGTGATGGATATATGTTGATTATTTGATTGTGGCATAGATTCTTTTTTTCTTTTAACGGTTTTTTGTTTGTTTGTTTGTTTGAATGGTTGTGGCATAGATTCTATAGGTATATATATATGTCAAATTTTATCAAATTGTACATTTCAAATACACAGTTTATTTCATGTTAATTATATCTTAATAAAACTATGTCATTTATTATCATTTCCTCACTTCATAGGAAAATCCAATTATAAGTAGTCACCTGGCTCTTTGCAGTATCATGTGACATTTTCAAGGATATTTTCCTAAGGAGATGACACTTTTATGCTTCTGTTCATGTTAATTAGATCTGAGCTGCCTATGATCGGAGTCATTTTACTCAGAGATGCCTTATCTTTATACTAAATAATACAATATTTTCATGAATATTTACATTTCTCATGTCAATAACTCAATTTATATTATGTATAATCAGATAGGAAGGGATTGCATTGATTTTTTTCTACTTTCATGACCTCATTTATAATTTATAACTATTTATAAAGATTTTGTGAACAGACACTGGAAGTTTTAAACTGATACACTAAAACTAAATGTAAATAGCAGCAATAGAATTGATGAAAACTATAGGAGTAAATATAAATGTCAGTGTTTTCCTGTATTCAAAAATATTTCTGCTTGTGCTTTCAATTGCAAGCATGATGTCAACACACAATAAATGTTCAATAAATGCTATACTTTGTTATCTGATGTAATCAGGATGTTAGCTCTTCCAGGAAAGTGACTTCATAGGGTGACTTGAAATTCTGCTTGTACAAGTACCAAAACCTTCTTTATTCATGGTTTTGGAAGCATATCATCTAAAATTCCTTGTTCACATTCCTATTTTCCATGTAGAGCATATGCAACTTGACCTAGCCATTTATTGAGAACACAAAATGTGTTCCAGAAACTTTGCTAGGTATTGAGCACACATTATCACCAACAGTCACAATTTTAGTAATAAATAATCTGAGATATTAAGAAAGGTTAAGTAGCTTTCTGCAAATTTATAAATCTAAAATATAAAAGAGAGGGATCTGAATTTAGGTGTCAGACACAAAACTTTCAAATCTACCCTGTTTATTCTGCAAACCAAAAAAAAGTTAGGTGCAATGATATCTGTATTTTATTCTAGTGAAAACATTTGGAAAAGGGTAATGCTAATTAAATAAGTGCTGAATAAATTGTTCTCTGAAGTTGACAAGATTATTACATAATTACTTACCTGTTTAGGTAGAATCATTACACATATACACTCCAGTCAACAATGGGAAATACGTGTAATTGTAAAAAAATTTATCATCCTGTGAAATATCTAGACATTCAATGATTTGATAATATACCTACTATATCTGGGAAATCAAGTACTAGTTATATAAAACATGACTTCTCAATTTTGGCTAATTTATTTCACTTTGATGGTCTTTTTGTTAACGATTTTTTTTAAGAAATAAAGAGAGGTATTTAACTTTTTCTGCCTTTTTAAAATAAATATTGAGAAGCTACTATGAATTAGGTGATGGGCTTTTAATTTACTATGAAATATACACTATTAATACCTCCTCTCATTCCAAGTTAAAATCCCTTACGTCTGAAGCTTAAAATAATGATCCTCTTTATGAAACAATCTTTGGTTCACATCAGTTTGCCAAGTTAAAAATAAAATATCTTATGAGAAAGTTCCCTGCTCTTGGCAAAGGATTTGAAGCTTTATTCAAAATCCTAGTAAACGTCTTTGAATCCGTATTTATTGATTCCACACGATTAAGGCCCTATGTGGTCAAAATGCACCAGGATTATTACCCCCCAGAAAAAAATCCTGCATTGCTTTATCCTTGAATATCTTTTCAGGTGAACTTTAGTTTGAATTTCAAGTAAATTTTTAAGTTTTTTTCATAGTTTGTTTTGACCTTTCATTTTTCTTTTTCTTATCTATATGAATGTGTTGTGTGTGTGAGTGTGTGTGTGTCTGCACTCGCACACACACAAGCATGCTTTTCCCAGGGGAGGTCTTGTGTGATTCTTTACATATCTATATAGGATATTTTATATTCACCTCTTAAATATATTTTATTCTTCAAGTATTAATACCCATATTTGCAGACACATATACAAATATGGATTCTAACAGAACCCTACTCTCTTATTTATTCAACTTTGAACTATTTTAACTTTTATAATTCATCAGTGAATCAGAGCAGAGGAACCTGAGAACAAAGATCTATAATTTTCAATTTGGTCAAGTAAAATTAAGAGGTTTTAGGGCAGCCCCAGTGGCT
The DNA here is from genome assembly GCF_003254725.2 of Canis lupus dingo. Classification (NCBI taxonomy): domain Eukaryota; kingdom Metazoa; phylum Chordata; class Mammalia; order Carnivora; family Canidae; genus Canis; species Canis lupus. Next base: position 40,554,550 of record NC_064265.1, on the reverse strand, counting down.
CAGCGGTTTAGCGCTGCCTGAAGCCCAGGGCGTGATCCTGGAGACCCTGGATCGAGTCCTATGTCAGGCTCTCTGCTCTCTGCATGGTGCCTGCTTCTCCCTCTGCCTGTGTCTCTGCCTCTCTCTCTCTCTCTGTGTGTGTCTCTATGAATTAAAAAAAAAATCTTAAAAAAAAAGAAATCAACCTATTAAGAGGTTTTATTAATGGAAAATATTTGTTAAAAAAGATTAAAAAAGAAAATATTTGTGAAAAATCTATACGAGCAAGACTACATCTATTGTGGCAACAGCAATAACAACAAAACTCCAGCAATTACCAGAAAATAACAAATAAAATACATATCAAAAATAAACATATACCATATCCTTACCAAAAAATTATTTTTGGGCTTAGGCAGAATTTTGGAGCTGTAGAAGACAATCAACATGTATACAGGGTGGGTTTCCTGAAGCTTCAGGAAATAGCAGAGACAGAGGGTCAGAGCTCTATTTCACTGTAAGTTTCTCCCATCCCTGCTGAAGTATAGGTATCGTCACCGAAAAGTGACTATAGAATGACACTCGGTTTTGGTTTTGCCCATGCCATAGCAGGAGTGAGGATGTCTCAGAAGGACAAAATGAGACAGAAAAATAATGAAACAATTAAGTTTAGAGAGAAGAGTTTTTCAGGAGGAGAATAAGGGAAAGCTTCCAGTGTCTGAATTTTGTATATTGCCTAAGTATAATGCCTAAAGAATATGCCCTTCTTTAACAAAATAGCTTACAACTAGGTGTAGAAGATAAGCCTGGTATGACACTAAAGAAAAGAAAATTCACAGTCCAAAATAGAGAAAATCTCCTAGAAGATTGTGACCCTCAAATCTTGGTGTTCTCAAAATTATAAAAACATTGTTAAACTTATATGCCTCTTTATTTTCTTAAAAGATTAAAAAGCCTTTGGTAACATCAGAGATTTAAAGTATATTGACTTGCCTAACATAATTTTTTTAATTAGAAAAATACTTCTAAATAGGCTCCATGCCCAATGTGAGGCTTGAAATCATGACCCTGAGATCAGAATCACATGCTCTACCAACTGAGCCAGCCAGATAGCCCTAAAATACCGTTTTTTTTCTTGAGCTAATTTGATTTGGTTTCTCATTTTTATCACTAATGCATATAGGAGAAACAGGTCATCAGAGTATATTTTTTGAATACCAACTTGGTTTGAGCACTCACTCCACAGGTTAGTTGTGTGATTTTGCTAATCACAACTTTCTTAGAATTTATTTTTGTCAAGTACAAAATGCAGATCATAATGCATCTACTTCACTGATATATCCATTCAAAAGTTAGGCACCAAATAGCTATTTATTTATAGCTTGTACTGTTCCATAAAAAGGTATTTTACAAAAATGCACATCATATATCAAGATAAAACAGCATTTGACCCATAGCTGACATTAAAAAAAATACTTGATTTATTAATGCAAAAACAAGAAAAAAAGCAAACAGGAAGATGTGTTGAAAACTATCGTGGTTAAGTGAATCGCATAAACAAATGCATCAAAATGCAGATATTTCTATATAATCAATTTTAGGATGAGTTTCTATTTTGACCTCAGTTATATAACTGCATTTTTTTTTTCTCTGTTAAACCTCAAATGCATGGAGTTAATCAGTCCTTGCAATTTCTCTCTCTCATTTCATTATTTTTCTTTCAGTCCCTATTATCATGTACCACCACAGTTACTTATTTTTGAAATATATTTTTGATATGCATGCATCTGGTAAAATACTAAGGAAGGAGTAACTTGAAAAATAAGTAATTATAAAAATATATTTTTTTAACTTTTTTAAATCAAACTATGTATTTTGGTTTATCCACTCTTTTTTCTCTTGCTCTGTTCCGGTCTTCTATTGGACTGACTACATTATAGAATTTCACTTTAATTCATCTATTGTTATTTTAGCCTTAGCTCATAGCTTAGAGGTTGATGAATATTCATCCTTAACTTCAAGCAGTCTACTTAGCTTTAATACACGTGCATTATAAATCAAGATATTTTTTCTTTAAATTCACATGTACTTCAAAGATATTGAAAAGTGCAAAATATATTCTGTATTTTTCTCTCACATTTGTATTTCCCAGTGCCCTTGATTCTTTTATGAAAATGTGACTTATCACTTGGTATTATTTCCTTTCAGAATATTCATGAGTACATATATTTGTGAGTACATATTCACGAGTATAGTGTTTCATGTGATGAGATGATTTTTTTCTGAAAATGTCTTTGTTTCTATTTCATTCAGCACTTCAAAGATGTTGTCCTATTCCACCTTCCAATGTTTCTGGTCATTTGAATAAATGTTCCTGTGTATGTTAACACATTCCTTCCTTTCTTTAGCTGCTTTCAAGAGTTTCTCTATGTCCTTAGTTTATATCAGTTCTAATATGATGCATATAGCTGTGGCTTTCTTTGTACTCTTTTTTTCCCCTAAAGATTATTTATTTATTCACGAGAGACACACAAGACAGAGGCAGAGATATAGACAGAAGGAGAAGCAGGCTTCTCACAGGGAGTCCGATTTGGGAGTCCATCCCCAGACCAGGATCCCACCCTGAGCCTAAGGCAGCACTCAAATGCTGAGCCATCCAGGCGTCCTGGTTTTCTTTGTATTCTTGTACATAGGCACGATGAACTATAGGAGTCTATAAACTTTTCTCTTTCACAAAATATTGGATATTTTTTAACCATTACTCCTCAAATATTTTCCTTATTTTATCCCTTATTTCTTTCACTTTCTCAATGACATATATAAACTTTGACATTATCGCACATGTCCTCCAGATTTTGTTGTTTTTAATTTTTGTCTTTCAAAATTGAGAATTTTATTGATTTATCATCAAATTCCTTAGCTCTTTACTTTGGAATCTCCAATCTATTATTAAGCTCTTCCAGTGTTTGTTTGTTTTTCTCCACATTTTGGATATTATGCTTCTCAATTGTATAATTTATTTGATATATTTTACAGTTTTATTTCTCTGGTGGTTTTCTGTCTTTTAAACTTACAAGCATAATTTCCTTTACGTCCATAAGCATACTTATACTAGCTGCTTTTAAAAACATCATCTGCTAATTCCAACATCAAGATGATCCCAGGGTTGGTCTCAACTGCCTTTTATCCTGACTGCCAATCACATTTTCTGTTTCTTTATGTTCCTAGTTATTTTTTGTTTATTCCTAGTTATTTTGGTTTTTTGTTTTTTGTTTTTTTAATTTATTTTTTTATTGGTGTTCAATTTACTAACATACAGAATAACCCCCAGTGCCCGTCACCCATTCACTCCCACCCCCCGCCCTCCTCCCCTTCTACCACCCCTAGTTCGTTTCCCAGAGTTAGCAGTCTTTACGTTCTGTCTCCCTTTCTGATATTTCCCACACATTTCTTCTCCCTTCCCTTATATTCCCTTTCACTATTATTTATATTCCCCAAATGAATGAGAACATATAATGTTTGTCCTTCTCCGACTGACTTACTTCACTCAGCATAATACCCTCCAGTTCCATCCACGTTGAAGCAAATGGTGGGTATTTGTCATTTCTAATAGCTGAGGAATATTCCATTGTATACATAAACCACATCTTCTTTATCCATTCATCTTTCGTTGGACACCGGGACACCTGCACCCCGATGTTTATAGCAGCAATGACCACAATAGCCAAACTGTGGAAGGAGCCTCGGTGTCCAACGAAAGATGAATAGATAAAGAAGATGTGGTTTATGTATACAATGGAATATTACTCAGCTATTATTCCTAGTTATTTTGGATTAGATTTTTAACATTATAAATGATACACTGTAGAGGTCCAGTATTCAGGTTCCGTTATATCCTTAACAAAAGAATTAGTCTTTTTATTTTAGTAGTCAGTTAACATAACTGAGCTTAATTCCAAAACTGAATCTCAGTTCAGGTCTTTCAACCAAAGCTGAGCTCCTTCAACTTTGCTACATTTATTCTTAGGAGAGAGGCAGGCCGAGATCTCAGCAGTTTAGAAGCCGAGTAAAACTGTTTCTCTATGGTTTCCTCCTAGCTGGGGTTTCCCACCTCCCTTTCCAGTCACTATGGTTGGGCTACCTGGTTCTTTAAGTCAGTAGAACTACAGGTGTTCTCTCCATGATTTTGCTGCCTTTGCTTGCCTTTAAGTCAGAGAACTGGAAAGCTGTGCCGTGCTATTTCCTCCTTCCAAGTGTCAACCCCCTGCAATATCTACTAGCTATTTTTCACTTTTTAATGACCTCAGATAGATTTCCCCACCCCTCACCACCTAGAGTTTATAGTTGTTGTCCATGGAAGGGCCAGTTAATAACTGGTCAGTCATTGCTAGAAGTGGAACTTCTTCATTTACCTATTTGTGTTTTGGGAATCTGTCCATATTATTATATGTGCATTCGATGTTTTCCTTGTAAACTCCATGTGGAGTTTTATAGATAGATTCATTTACCATTCTTTGTTTTTTTCCTCTAGTATTGAACACCTACAGTGTCTGTAATTCTCTGGTCTACAAACAAATAATTTGTCTAATATATTTATAAACATGTATATACTGCATATTTAATTAGAAAATATTTTAAATATAACTATATATAAATTATATATACATATAACTATAAATAATTATATATAAATTTGAACAACTGGACTATAGATACTAAGTAATTCATATTTCACTAAATATTTCCAGGCTGCTTTCAGGAATATATAGTAAATTTATCCTATCACAGCATCATTATGAATTTTCAATTATCAAAATCATCCCTATATTTCTAACCATTCCTATATTTCTAATTGTTGTTTCCAATTGTTGTAATTCTCTGGTTTTAAGGTATTATCTCTTTGTTGTAATATGCATTTTCCATTGATCAGTAACTTTGAAAATCTCTTCATATACATGTTATCCATTCAATTTGGCTTTCAATGAATTGTTTCTTCATCTGTTCACTTGCTTTTAATTAGGTGTCTTATTGCTTCTGTTATTGTTGATCTTCGAGAGTTCCTGTAATGAAAAATTTCAAATGTCAAATTTCAAAAATTATAAAGTGTTTTCTCTTGGTCTGTCAACTCTGGTAACAATGTTTATGGTGTTCTTTACTGAAAATAAATTCTTAATTTTGATTAATGTGTTCTTTTTAAAAATTTATAAGTCTTATTTAAGAACGTCATCTCCAGGGGTGACTGGATGGCCCAGTCAGTTAAGCATCGAACTCTTGATTTGAGCTCAGGTCATGATCTCTGGTTTGTGAGACTGAGCCCTGTGTTGGGCTCTCTGATGAGCATGGAGCCTGCTTAAGATTCTCTTTCTCTCCCTCTCTCTGCCCCACCCACTGCTTATGCATGTATGCTCTCTCTCTCCAAAGGCAAAAAAAAAAAAAAAAAAAAAAAAGTCACCTCCAGTTCTGTTACAAAAAACAGTTATTTAAAGTTTAACATTTAGGGCTTGAACTATAATTACATTTTGTATATAACATACTATTATTGCTATTAGCTTTATCGATCTATACCTGGATCTATTGCTTAGCTCTCTATTCCTTACCGATAGTAAACTGTTTCTCACTTTTCTGCAGCATGTTTCAATGTCTTGAGTGAGGACTCTCCTCCCTTCTCCAAAGTTGATTTCTTTATTGGCCTATATTGTTCCATAAGTCTTAGCACATTAAGTTTCATAGCCATTTTATCCAAATATTGTGATTGTATTTAATTTAGGGAAAAATTTTATTTTTAAAATTTCAGTTGTTCCATTCATATAAACTGTACAACTCTTTAAATATTCAGAACCTCTTTTTTTTTTTTTTTTGGAATTCTGTCATTAATTTTTTTTTCTCTAAGGAAGTTATAATTTGCTTTAAAATTAGTTACTAGATAATGTGAAATTTCAGTTTCTGTCATAATTTTTTATTGCTTATGTTTCAGTTGTATTTCTGTTGTAGATATTTAAACTAATAAGTGGTGGCAGTGTTGGGTTATTTTATGAAGTCTTAAAATTCATTACTCTTGGCTTTTCTAATGATAACCATTTTATCTCAGCTCTTTCATTCTTATGTCACTTATTCCTTTTCCTATCCATCTATAGAGTTGTTTCGGTTTTAGCATGTAGAAGATTAAAACAGTAACCTTTAACAAATACATTTAAGTTTATAATTTTCAGACCAGTCTTCTCACAAAAATATGGGCTCTCTTAAAAAAATGTTACCATAGGAGGATGAATTAGATGGTGAAAATTAATTTTCCCATTTTAGATATTTGGGGAGAAAAATTCCCAAATCACAATATCCATGACAGATCACCATAATCAAGAATATACAGAGAATGGAGAAAATTAAGTATATAAAAGCACATACTTATTTTGTTCTAACTAGCCAAATTTCAAAACTTTAGAATTTATAAGAATACTTTTAACATACTTCGTAAATTTAACTCTATACAAGCTAAAAATTTAAATAAAAACCTTGTCAAAGTGATTATCGATGACTGCCAAATACCACTATTTGAAAGTGAAAGTGACAAATTTTGAGTTTTTCCCAAGTTATAAATACCAGTACAAAATTATTTCTGTACAATGGATTATGAAACACTTCTCACAGGATGTGTGGGTGACTCAGTAGTTGAGCATCTGCCTTTGGTTCAGGTCATGGTTCTGGAGTCCTGGCCTCAAGTCCCATATATCTGGCTGCCCTCAAGGAGCCTGCTTCTCCCTCTGCCTATGTCTCTGCCTCTCTGTGTCTCTAATGAATAAATAAATAAAATCTTTTTTTTTTTTAAAGAAATACTTCTCACTGAATTATTTTCTATTGTTCTATTAGAACAAGAAGCTAGTGATGTTACTTAGAACTTCCCTCTGTATATTTAAAATCAGAAACCTGGAAGTGAAGAAATAAGAACCTTTGTACTTTGGCAATATAGTGGATTAATAATGGTTACAAATATTCTCCATTAATAAATAATTTTTGCATCTCCCACCACAAATGATATTTTGAAATATTTATAGAATGAAAAATCAGTAAGGATTGTAAAATTCAATTGCATGGTTAGTGAAAACATATGATGAAGGCTATAAGTGACTTCAATGAATCACGTAGCATATTTTGTTTGCACTCTTCAGTTGTGTGGTCAGAATTTAATTCAATATCTACAGAATTACTATGCATAGGTAGAAAGATAACAGGTGAACTTTACCATTCCTCTTCAGATATAGACAAGCTTCATGGCACATAGGGATTTTGAAACTGGTATTTAATATCCAGAGAAAACATTGAAATAATTTGGATTTTAGGATTATGTATAATAAAAATGTTGCCTGAGCAAAAAAAAAAAAAAAAGCCTTAATATCATACTTTGCTCACATTAATACATACTAAGTTAATAGATATAACTAAAACTTGTGGTTATTTATAGAGAGAGTAGTTCAAATCCAAGGTGAGCAAACATTTTTTACAATAATTCTGTGATGTTACAAGGACACACAAAAATATTGAAAAATACATATATACATATATATGTGATGTAAATATGTATACCAATATGTATGCATTTAATTTCTAATATTTTTGGGTATAAACACATGTATATATACCCATGCATACAAACACAAAGATTATGATATATTTAACATCTCTGTATTACACACACATGTGTTTGTATACTCATGTTAATATTTCTGCATCTACCAGTTTGTGTTTTGAGACTAAAATTCTTATTATCAGGTAAGTATATGCTGATTTATTACATATTTTCTCTGAATCCCTTGAGTAATTTAAAAAAGAAACTCATTAGCTTTCCTAATTTTCCTGAAGTAACAGAAAAATGAAACTTTGTTCATTTTTCCAAGTTTTTATTATAGTTAGTTAACATATAATATTATTTTCCAGTGTAGAATATAGTGATTTGTTGCTTACATACAAAACTGAGTGCTCATTATAACAAGTGATCTCCTTATACCCATCACCCATTTAACTCATTCCCTCCACTACCTTATTTGTCTTGTAAGGCTAAGAATCTGTTTCCTGGTTTGCCTCTCTTCCCCTACTCCCATGTTCATCTGTTCTGTTTCTTAAATTCCACATGAGTGAAATCTTATGGTTTTGTCTTTCTGACTGACTTATTTCACTTAGCATAATACTCTTTAGCCCATCCATGTCATTGCAAATGGTAAGATTTCATTCTGTTTTATGGCTGAGTAATATTGCATTGTGTGTGTTTGTATTATATATATATATATATATATATATATATATATATATATATATATATATATATATTATGGGATCATAATATATGTGACTCTGGGATCACAACCTGGGCTGAAAGCAGATGCTTACTAACCCTTTATAGGTTATTTGCAAAAATCTTCTCCCATTCTGAAGGTTGCCTTTTAGTTTTGTTGATCGTTTCCTTTGTTGCACAAAGCTATTTATTTGATGAAGTCTCGGTAGTTTATTTTTGCTCTTCTTTCCCTTGCCTCAGGAGATATATCTAGTAAGAAATTGGTATGGCCAATGTCAAAAAGGTTACTGCCTGTGTTCTTATCTAGGATTTTGATGGTTTCCTGTCTCACATTTAGGTCTTTCATCAAGAAAAATGAAAGATCTTTAAAGCCAATGTAATAATTATTGTAAACTCTTTAAGTCAATAAAATATAGGATTTATTTTACTACCACATGTATTCTGAGTTAGAGTTCTTATTACATTTTATCTAACTTTCTGCCAGCTATTGATAGTGCCTTAGTCAAATAACACAATGCCATGTTGGTTGAATCTCAGTGACTTTTTTTCCTTTATTTTCATATTTCAGTTGCCAAAACACAGTTAATCATTATCACTCAGAATTATCCCTAGAATCTTAAGATATATGTATTCCTTCTTTGTACCTATTTCAGTATTTGTCCCCTTTCCCAAAGCAATCACAAATTTTCTGAAAAACTTGCAAACAAATATACTTTTCTTTTAGCATCATAAAAAATAGCTGATTTCACAATTAATCACAATGATCTATTTAGTTGTGCCAAACATATTCAAGTAAGGTAAGTCTATTCGGCCTCTGTGGACACACAGGCATTTCCCCCGGCTCTGGATAAATGCTAAGAACTACAGTTTAAAATATTGAAAAGACAAAGTTCTGTTTGAAGCAAAATTCGGAAGAATTTTTTTTTACCTTCTCCAGAAAAAAAAAACTCAGAAAATACTAGAGTTTTGTGTTTTGTTTTGTTGCTTATTTTGCAAAATTCTATAATTATTAAGAAGTTTAGAAAATAGGCTTTGCTTCCCGTTTTAAATCAATGGGATCATCAACATAATATTTGTGAGATCCTCAAGTCTGAATATTTCTTCAATTATTATATAATTCAATATATAGGGATCCCTGGGTGGCGCAGCGGTTTAGCGCCTGCCTTTGGCCCAGGGCGCGATCCTGGAGACCCAGGATCAAATCCCACGTCAGGCTCCCGGTGCATGGAGCCTGCTTCTCCCTCTGCCTGTGTCTCTGCCTCTCTCTCTCTCTCACTGTGTGCCTATCATAAATAAATAAAAATTAAAAAAAATATATATATATATATAATTTAAGTTATATCATATAATTGGATCTTTATTTCTATTCCTAGTGTCACATCTTCTATTGAAAACCTTATAACCCCATTGAGAATTTTGGGATTTTCAAAGCAGGAAAGAATATCAAATGGAAAAAGGACAGTCTCTTTAATAACTGGTGCTGGGAAAACTGGACAGCCACATGCTGAGAGTGAAACTGGACCATTCTCTTACACCATACACAAAGATAAACTCAAAATGGCTGAAAGATCCAAATGTGAGATAAGAATCCATCAAAATCCTAGAGAACAACATAGGCAACAACCTTTTCGAACTTTGCCACAGTAACTTCTTGAAAAACACTCTATGAAGGCAAGAGAAACAAAAGAAAAATGAACTATTGGGACTTCATCAAGATAAAAGGCTTCTGCACAGCAAAGGAAACAATGAAGAAAACGAACAGACAACCTACAGAATGGGAGAGGATATTCGTAAATGACGTATCAGATAAAGCGCTAGTATCCAAGATCTACAAAGAACTTATCAAACTCAACACCCAAGAAACAAACAATCCAGTCATGAAATGGGCAAAAGACATGAACAGACATTTCAGCAAAGAAGACCTACACATGACCAACAAGCACATGAAAATATGTTCCCCATTAGTGGCCATCAGAGAAATACAAATAAAAGCGATAATGAAATACTGCCTCACACCAATCAGAATGGCTAAAATTACCAAGACAGGAAACAACAAATGTTGGAGAGGATGTGGAAAAAGGGGAACCCTCTTACACTGTTGGTGGGAATGCAAACCAGTGCAGCCACTCTGGAAAACAGTGTGGACGTTCCTCAAGAAGTTAAAAGTAGAGCTACCCTATGACCCAACAATTGTGCTACTGGGTATTTACCCTAAAGATAAAGATGTAGTGAAATGAAGGGGCACCTACACCCCAATGTTCATAGCAGCAACATCCACAATAGCCACACTGTGGAAGGAGCCATGCTGTCCTTCTAAAGATGAATGGATAAAGATGTGGTCTATGTATACAATGGAATATTACTCCGCCATCAGAGGGTGAATATGTACCATTTACTTTGACACAGATGGAACTGGAAGGTATTATGATGAATGAAATAAGTCAATTGGAGAAGGACAATCAACATATGGTTTCATTTATAGGCAGAATATAAGAAATAGTGAAAAGAACTCTAAGGCAAAGGAGGGAAACTGAGTGAGGAAAAATTAGAGAGGAAGACAAACCATGAGAGACTCCTAACTCTGGGAAACAAACGGTTGTGGCAGTAGGGGATGGGGTGACTGGGGGACAGGCACTAAGGAAGGCACTTGATGGGATGAGCACTGGGTGTTATACTATATGTTGGCAAATTGAATTTTAATAAAAAAACGTTTTTAAAAAATAAAACCTTACAACCTACATACCAAAAAAAGGAAGTTAACGTATTTTGATTTTGTTTGTATACTGAGGTCATGACCTTGATCTTTCTTTCAATCTATTAACTTCAAGTAATATACAATACCTAGAGAATTCCAATAAGAGTATTCTAATATTTTTAATAAATTTTTGAGTGAAAATTATAGTGTTTGATCCAAGAGGTAAAATCTAATGAAATGGTTATATAATGATAAATAATAATTGCTTATATTGACATCTGACTTTTAATCATGAATTCTCACTAAATATCTCCCTTAATCTCTACCTCGGTCCCGTTTGATAACATTATAAGATGATTTACAAGGGTGTAATGTACTAGGTAACACACCCAGATTCTGAGCCCAAGAATAGTGGACTTACTGAGATCCTGCTCTGACTAAAGCATATTCCAAGATGCTTACCTTCTGCTAGAGAAAGAGATTCCATTTCAAAATATATTTAAAGAAATTCCTCTGAGCTAGCCCCCTACAGATTTTCACCCTGAAGGTTTGGAAACTTCTTCAAAAAGTAGCAACAGCTTTGCTAACATAAATAAAGATGAAAGTTTTATTTTTTAATCCATTCAGAAAATCCTATTTCTGTAGAGTTATGTAAAATGAGTCATCTAATCCATGTCCCTGCTTCCATGTGAGATGATGCTATGACTAGTCATGTTTCAGATCATCAGAAGGATGTATGCACAACAAGATACCATATGTGTAGGCATTTGGATTAAATGAAGTTTAATGGGCTCTAGGGAGCCCAAAAAAATTCTAAAAGCTTTTAGAAAAGGAATTGTTATGTCTAAGACAGAGACTTCATTTTTCTTTTTAATGTGACAATTCTAGGGCATTAAAAATAACAATATAAATAGTGATCCTGGAGCCTAGATTAACCCTTATATCCTTTATGCTCTTTCTAGTAACTGAGATGCGATTACACTAATTTGCCTGTTATTACAGCCTTGGTCCTATTTGTTTTCAAGCTGTCCAGGTTATGAATCTAGTATCCTTGGTAATTTGTTTTCATATATTTGATGAATTTAAAATAACAAAATGTATATGAAAATAACCAATAGATGAGTGATTCCATTAGGATCTCTGTTATATTTTCAGAAACATTCATTCTAAATTAAATATCATTTTAGTCTTCCTTTCCATATAATTTTATTTCAAAGCACTTAACTTACATTGGATAATACAATTATACATATTGTATAAATATGTAATATACATATTATATATATATATCATATACAAGTGTATAAAATACTTAATTTTTTGCTATAGCATCTGTCTTCTCTACTGGAATATAAATCCCATATGGACCATAACTTTTTTGTTTGCTGTTATATTAGTAGCTCTTAAAAAGATTAATGTGGCAGAGTAGGAATTCAATAAATACATAATAAATTAATGAATAGAAATTTAGTTCTCTTCATATCTCTAATTCCTTTATAGAAACAATGTTAACAACAACAACAAAAGAAACAATGTTAACTATTTGTTGTGTAGCCTGCCCCGATTTCTTCCTTTGAATATATTTGTTATTACATTTAGTTTGCTTATTTTTAATGGCATCATTTTACCACTTGCATATTTTAAATTGGACATCCATTTAATTAAATATATTCACTTTTGTATTAGCATTTCTATGGGACAGACCTCCAAGGTGAAAATGCTGGGCCAATATGAAATATGAATTTTAATACATATTGAAAGAGTACTTTTAAAAATGTGGCAATTCATGCTTCCAAGAATAATTTAAGAAAATTAATATTTCACTACACTCCTCACTCCTAGGCAATTGTTCTTTAAAATTATTTGCCTGATACATGATGAATGGTATGACAATAGGTTTTTAATTTTTACCTCCTTGTCTAGCAGTGAAAATAACCTATTTTCATGTGACCGTTGGATAACTGCCGAAGTTATCTATTCCTCACAGGGATTGGAGCTATAACCTTGGCCTTATTAATACCTAATTAAACTGAAAGTAGAGTATATAAGGTTTATTAATAAACTCTAGAAAGTTCAAATATGGCTGTTTGAGATGGTAAAATGAATAAGCAGTAAAATGAATGTATATTAAAATTAGGATTAATCTCATGTAAATTGGAAGATAAACAAATATGACATGAATTTAATAATATGTTCTGTATTAAAGAGTTTACATATGCATTTCCTTACTTTGACAAGTTAAACATTTGTATTTACTTCCCAGAATTATGATTTTTTAAAAATATTTAATTTATTTATTCATGAGAGACAGAGAGAGAGAGAGAGAGAGAGAGAGGCAGAGACACAGGCAGAGGGAGAAGAGACTCCATGCAGGGAGCCCGACAGGGACTCGATCCCGGGTCTCCAGGATCAGGCCCTGGGCGGCAGGCGGTGCTAAACCGCTGGGCCACCAAGGTGCCACCTATAATTTCAACTAATATGCAATAGTTGAGGAAAGGTATTAATCCCAAAGTGTCTTCAGGAGTGTATGTTTATTTAAGGTGTTAGACATAATCACAAATTCATTTCCTGATGGGTTGTTTTTTAAAGCTTATGAAATCAGACTTGGCAAATGCCTTCTGTTTTTGCTTTCTTAAGAATTTTTATAACACTTCAGCCTGATTAAAACCTTTTCCTCCACACCAGTCAAGAGAAATTGTAGTTTTATAAGATTATTGATTATATCTTACCACTTAAATTGAGAAAGTGTTTATCATTAATCTAATACATAATATTCTTACAAATGTTTTAACTGTTCTTGACTTTTTAACTGTGTGTTTCCAGGTGTTTCATGTTTCAGATAATTTCTAAAACGTATTTTGAGTTAATTTTCAATCTAGGTCTTATTGGCTTTAGGAGTTTATATTTCCTCTTCTTCCTCTTTTCTTCTGTATTCTTAAGCAATACCTTCATTAAAGATTTTCTAGAAGGTAAAAGGCTACTGATAAATATTACAGGTTTGTCAGTATGTTTTTTTTTTTTTTTTTAATTTTTTTTTTTTAACTTTTATTTATTTATGATAGTCACAGAGAGAGAGAGAGAGAGGGGCAGAGACACAGGCAGAGGGAGAAGCAGGCTCCATGCACTGGGAGCCCGACGTGGGATTCGATCCCGGGTCTCCAGGATCGTGCCCCGGGCCAAAGGCAGGCGCCAAACCGCTGCGCCACCCAGGGATCCCTGTCAGTATGTTTTTGAAGTAGGGTCGTTGGTAAGTAACCAAATCTAAGTTTCTATTTTCTTTACCTACAAATGGTTGGTGGATTGGAAATGTCTCTCTGTGTAACATCTTTGTTTTTCCTTTTCCAAGCAGAATTAATTAATTATTATAGCAATTCTTAACTAATGATCATTGTTTTAAGAATGTTTAAATATTGTCCTATTGTCCAGTTATTTCTATTTCCCTCATTATGATTATTATGTTATCATGTTTGGGAACTGTTTAGAAAAGCATAAAATTGGTGTATTGTAATGCATTACTAATAAAGACTTAAACAGAAGCTATTTTCCTTTCTAAGAGAATATTCTGTTGGAGAACTGTATATAAGTCATATTCGTTCATAAAAGGTTTCAGGTCATTGATGTAAAGGTATTAGATCAGGCTCAATAACATATTGAAGTATATTTCTGGAAAATGTTAATATTTACTTCAATTTTAATCATTTTGGAATGGTTGTGCAAATAAGATAAAGGGAAGAGGTCACATTTGTACTCCAAATCTTCAGTTCTGGATAAAATCCCTCTTACTCTAATATTGCAGTGTTTTCCAGTCATTTTACAAGTCTACACTTCACTTGATTTTCAAGGACTAACGACATCTGGTCATTGTCTCCAGTCATTTGCTTCTCCGCCCGTTGATCCCCCACTAAGTAGATATGATTAAATATCTTCCTCTCATGCTATTCCTCTTGAAATACAAATTATTCCACCTAATCTCCAAACCCTGACATATTTTCAAGGCTCCATCCATAGTGGGCAGGTACCAATCTCACATCTCTCTGCTCGCCCTTCACTACCACTAAAAGATTGTCTAATGCTAAAATAATACCATTTTTTTCCTTTTTACTCATATCCTGTTATGAATTAGAATTTAACTAGTTTGCTGTGGATATCTCATTTTTTGAGATTGTAAATGCAGAGGGGAAACTGGATGGGATCCAGGTCATTGGTGTTCATAATATCTGGCTGAATGGAAAAAAACCTGTAACTATGTATTATTTAATTATTTATACTACTGCTCAATTGCTGGGCTCTACACCTTGAAACTATTTTGGAAAGTATTCTGGGGAAAGTATTATAAAAACACATTATTTGATGTAATTAAGTTTAGATAAACCCAGAAGCAGAACAATAATATGGTCATTAATGGGGTTTGGACTATGCAGAAAGCCAGCATAAGCAGTATAAAAACCATTGTACTTAATTGCTTCTGGAAATAATAATAAATATTTTGAAACCTTAAAAAAAAGGTATAATGCTCACCATCACACATTCTTATTTTATTACAAAATAAAAATTAGATAATTCTCTGAGTAAAACACTTTAAACTGCTTAAGAGAAATTGAACAAAAATATCCCCATGAGACATTTATTAAATGTATAATTATGCAAAATTCTCTCCAGTCATGATACATGCAGTATTGCGTTTTCTTTATGCTTTAAGACTTTATCATCAAAATGGCAAGGCTGGCATACACAAAGAGTCAGTGAAAATACATTAAATAAGTAGAAATATAAACTAACAATTCAATTAATATTTTTGTATGACATAATATTTTAAAATTAGAACTAATTTGCATAATAAAGAGGACAGGGTAGTAATACAGAGAATACAGGTAAAATATACTAATTTTCAAAGTATGTTTGCTTTTTTATTTATTACTATTTTTTTAAGATTTTACCCATTTAATTGAAAGAGAGAGAGAGAAAGAACACAAGCCAGAGATAGGAACATAGGGAGAGAAAGAAGAAAACTCCCTACTCAAACTCCTCAATGAGTAGGGAGCCTGACATAAGACTCAATCCTAGGACCTTGAGATCATGACTTAAGCCAAAGGTAGATGCTTAACTGGCTGAGACACCCAGGTGCCCTGCTTTGCTTTTGAGAGAAAATTATTGTTCTTACTAAAATATATAGTCTTGGGTCATCATTTCTTTCTTTTTTTTTTAATTTATTTTTTATTGGTGTTCAATTTACTAACATACAGAATAACCCCCAGTGCCCGTCACCCATTCACTCCCACCCCCTGCCCTCCTCCCCTTCTACCACCCCTAGTTCGTTTCCCAGAGTTAGCAGTCTTTACGTTCTGTCTCCCTTTCTGATATTTCCCACACATTTCTTCTCCCTTCCCTTATATTCCCTTTCACTATTATTTATATTCCCCAAATGAATGAGAACATATAATGTTTGTCCTTCTCCGACTGACTTACTTCACTCAGCATAATACCCTCCAGTTCCATCCACGTTGAAGCAAATGGTGGGTATTTGTCATTTCTAATAGCTGAGTAATATTCCATTGTATACATAAACCACATCTTCTTTATCCATTCATCTTTCATTGGACACCGAGGCTCCTTCCACAGTTTGGCTATCGTGGCCATTGCTGCTATAAACATCGGGGTGCAGGTGTCCCGGCGTTTCATTGCATTTGTATCTTTGGGGTAAATCCCCAACAGTGCAATTGCTGGGTCGTAGGGCAGGTCTATTTTTAACTGTTTGAGGAACCTCCACACAGTTTTCCAGAGTGGCTGCACCAGTTCACATTCCCACCAACAGTGTAAGAGGGTTCCCTTTTCTCCGCATCCTCTCCAACATTTGTTGTTTCCTGCCTTGTTAATTTTCCCCATTCTCACTGGTGTGAGGTGGTATCTCATTGTGGTTTTGATTTGTATTTCCCTGATGGCAAGTGATGCAGAGCATTTTCTCATGTGCATGTTGGCCATGTCTATGTCTTCCTCTGTGAGATTTCTCTTCATGTCTTTTGCCCATTTCATGATTGGATTGTTTGTTTCTTTGGTGTTGAGTTTAATAAGTTCTTTATAGATCTTGGAAACTAGCCCTTTATCTGATATGTCATTTGCAAATATCTTCTCCCATTCTGTAGGTTGTCTTTGAGTTTTGTTGACTGTATCCTTTGCTGTGCAAAAGCTTCTTATCTTGATGAAGTCCCAATAGTTCATTTTTGCTTTTGTTTCTTTTGCCTTCGTGGATGTATCTTGCAAGAAGTTACTGTGGCCGAGTTCAAAAAGGGTGTTGCCTGTGTTCTTCTCTAGGATTTTGATGGAATCTTGTCTCACATTTAGATCTTTCATCCATTTTGAGTTTATCTTTGTGTATGGTGAAAGAGAGTGGTCTAGTTTCATTCTTCTGCATGTAGATGTCCATTTTTCCCAGCACCATTTATTGAAGAGACTGTCTTTCTTCCAATGGATAGTCTTTTCTCCTTTATCGAATATTAGTTGCCCATAAAGTTCAGGGTCCACTTCTGGATTCTCTATTCTGTTCCACTGATCTATGTGTCTGTTTTTGTGCCAGTACCACACTGTCTTGATGACCACAGCTTTGTAGTACAACCTGAAATCTGGCATTGTGATGCCCCCAGATATGGTTTTCTTTTTTAAAATTCCCCTGGCTATTCGGGGTATTTTCTGATTCCACACAAATCTTAAAATAATTTGTTCTAACTCTCTGAAGAAAGTCCATGGTATTTTGATAGGGATTGCATTAAACGTGTATATTGCCCTGGGTAACATTGACATTTTGGGTCATCATTTCTTTAGAACTTTGTCTTTTTTTTTTTTTTTGTCTTTTTTCATTATTAACTTTGTCACTCCCTCCCTTTCCTTCTGAAGTTTATTTGGTATAGTTTGAATTTTAATATTTCTTTCTTGGTACTTCTTGGTATTTGCTTATTTCATTTCATATATGCTTACATGAGGGGTTACTATAGAACTTCCATCTGTGCTGCTACAGAATGGGTAAATTGTTCTAGATTTCCTTCACTCATTTTCTAAGACCTATGGCCTTCTTTCTTGAGCTGGGTAAAGTGTACCATCTACTTCCCTAAACTGAGTATGCAAGGAGGTATTAGATAAGGCAATAGGGATAAGTTGGGGTAATCTGGAGCTCATCCTTTGTTAGCAAACTAAACTCTGGGACTTCAGCAAAATTTTATTAAATGCCCTATGAAAAATTATAAAGGAATAGCTTCCGTGTTGATAGGATATCCACAATATGCTGCTTTTTTTTTGTAGTTCAAGTTATTAGGCATTTTCTCTTCTTGTTTGGTGGTTATATCTTTATATGTATATGAAAATTATATGTATACATATATGTATATATAATATAAAATGTATAAAGTTGATAATTTACTAAGAATTACAGTTTTATCTATACTACTATAATTCTCCCACACTTCTCAGTATGTATTATACATGTCTCTACATGGCTCAATGCTTGGAGCATAATAATGATTTAAATGTAAATATGCATGCCATACACACACAAACCATATTACTTTTGTATTAATATTTTGTATATACATATATACCTGTGTATATGCCATGTACATATGGCATATAATTGTTCATTTCTTATTGGATTAGGGAAAGCAATATTTGGGGACTTGACTTTAGTCAACCATTTTTATCCAAAAGACAAGCAAAGCTTTTCCAACTGCCAGATTCTAGCATTGGCAACATATAATTAAATCCTATCTTGAAGAAATAGTATATGGGATTTCTTTTACTATGATTCTGTTGATATAATCTAGAGTCATCTGCTGGAGCTAATAGATTTAAAACAGTATAATTCTAATCAATAAACAAATATTAACTGGCATATTTGATATTCAATAATATGATAATAACCTAAGTAGTTTAGATCCTATATCTGAAAATAATAATAAGAAAACATCTATGCACTGCACACACATTAGTGGCTTTGTTGTGTTTTGCTTTTTGGTAAAACTGCTTTATTTCAATTGCCATATTTGGAAATATATCTGATCTACACAAGCTGAGAGGAATCGGATGATATAAAACTCACATTTCTGATTGGTGGTAAGGTAGTTGTGTCAGGTACTGGATACTTGAGATTTTCTATATTCAGAGAGGATTTCAATTTGTCTACATTATATTTCCCAATAATTTCCATTTTCCTCCAAAATATGTACATTACTCAAGCTAAAGGCAAAGCTGTAATTAGCAAAGATAAAGATTAACAAGATTTTAGGAAAACAAAGATGATTTGCAGTGCAAACTTTCTCCATTATAATTATAGTTTAGTGTTCTGGTCACTAGTGTATTTTAAAACAATTTTTGTAACAAATCATAACTCATGCATTTTAGTTAGAGTTTAGCTGTAGAACCAGATTTCTAGCTTCAAAATGACAGGAACTTTCAGGAGAATAAGGCATATTGATTTAGCTCTGAAAATCCTTCGTATTTTAATCACTGCCACGTGATCTGTTCAGAAGCAGGGCTATGGCTTCAACCTAATACAAATGTCGTTGATTGGAGGCAAAGTAATAAAAGTTAAACAGGGTAGCAAGGTGTCAGCACTTATTCTCTCTGCTTCCCTCTATGTGTTACACAAGGCCTCACGGCTCCAATATGGCTTATATAATGCTTACAGCATAATAATGATTTAAGTGAGGACACTCACTCTCATATTCGGTCTTGATTTACTGCTTGAGCCAGGATAACTCCTTTTAGAATGTCTGGAACAGCAGGTTGTCCACTAATATGCATGGCAATGAGTTCTATTTTTAAAGTCACTGCTTCTCAGCAAGTGATAGGTTTCTCAAAAGATTCACAAGTTGAAGCATTGTCCTGCGGAAAAATCCTTCGCACATTGCTTTTCTATTAACTCACAAGCAAACTAAAGTGTTGGAGGCTAACATGATGGGATTCTGCTTCAAAAATTTCCAATGATACAGTGCAAGTTGTCCTTTGAAAAATAAGAATGCAAACTATGGTTACAAAATGAATGATTGACTTGTTTTCCCTGTTAGGAACTGCTTAAATATTACTGATCCAGTAGAAACTCTAGTTGCACTGCATAAAGTTGTTTTATATTTCTTAGTGGATAGTATACCACATGCTATCTTATACCTAGTAGTCAAGACTTTTCCTTTGGGCAAGGTTTCTAATTATTAAACTTCCCATGCTCCCCCTCCCCTTCAAAAAAATTCTTTCTAGCTTGATAATGGTATATGCCAAATTGCTAATGGAAGGGGCAGTTTTCCTATAGCACACACACACACACACACACACATTCACACTAATGTATATACATATAAAAACTCAAATGTAGATATGACTTAACCATACTCCACAGTTCATGACTAGTTTCATTCCTCTGTAATAGGAAAAAATCTTGGGTCTACTTTGATTTTTCTTTTCCTTTCTAATTCATCATATCATATTCTCTTCATCTTTATATATATCTACTTTAATCTGGCTACTATATGTGAATGATTATGAATATGTTATATAAACTATGTAGGGTTGGCTTTGGTACATGAATTTAATGTATATAAATTGTGGGGGTTATCCTTAAGTTTGCTTTCTGTTTCTTAGCTTTTTTCAACACAGATCTATCCATTTTGTTACATGTCAGGGATAACATTCCATATGCTTAACAATTTATGGCACGAGCACCAAACAATCAAAATTGATAGTGGCAGCAAACAATAGGTGAAGCCATCCATCCAGGTGCCTCCTGGCTGGATATCAGATTCATGGAATGGGCTCTGTGCAATTTCAATAAGGACTGTCATACTGCATTACAGAAATTTGGTTTTATACGTTACAACTATCTCATTTCAATTTTTAAATCATCTTTTCACTCTTAGTGAATCTGTGAATGAACAGAATTTTTTAATGGCTTCGTGGTCCCTTTACGACTTGTCTTATTGTGTGTCATTTAGAATATCCTTTCCAGCCCTGAGGACCTTTAAAGGTCATAGGACCTTTATTTTCTTCTGAAAAAGTATATTTTTGCCTTTCAAATTTAAAAATTAATCAATTATAAATTGATGTGTATATATGGTGTGAAGAAAGTCTGATTCCAGTATTTTTTTTCATCACTCAATATAAAGTAAAACCTCTCCCCAGTGATCTTCATTGCTAGTTCTGTCATAAATAAAGTTTGCCTTGATGTGTGGTGTTGTCTTGCTCTTCAGGAGGGAACATTGACAATGTCTCACCATTAAGTGTAATACTTGCTGTTGTTGCTGAAGCCATCACATTTTAAAAGTAAGGACTCTGTTTGGATGTAAAATTTCTAATTTCCATAATTTGCTAAGAACTGTAGTTTTATCTTGACTATTAAATTCAGTCATTTCTTTTTCTATTTCTATTGGCCTGATCACAGAAGTGCTGCCTTTATTAATAGAGTGAACTTTAGTGAATGTTTTTCTAATGTTAAACAACTTCCATCTCTGGGAACAAACTCAGTCTTAACTTTGCCAAAATACAGTATTTTTTTTATATATTGCTGGACCAGGTCTCCTAATTTTATCTTTAGTATTTTGGCATTAATATAAATTAATGAGATTTGCTTTTCACGTGTAATCCTTATCAAATATGGGTGTCAGGTTTATGTGAACTCCCTAAAATGAGTTTTAGAATATGTTTTTTTCTTTATTCTACACCCTGGATTAGTTTGAAGATCACTTGGATTATATTTTGCTTCACAATTTTATTGGTCACACTGGTAAAACCATCTCACCTAGAGCTTCCCTTGTAAAGAGTTTAGAATATGTTAGATATTGTCACTCTATTGTTCAAGTCTCTTAAACTTCCCTTCATACATTCCATTTTCCTGCCGTGATTTTTTTCTGGATAGATTTTTTTTCAAAACTATCTTCCATTTGACTAAATTTTTGTTGTAGTTTCCCAGTCTACTACTTAACCTCATTCCTTTAACTTTGGATTTCAAACATTTCACTATCATAATTCCTAGATGGTCTCCCAAATGTCTCTTTCTAAAACTATTTTATGACCCTATTATATTTTTGAAGTACTTTAGAAATAAAGTATTTTATTATATTCTGGTTCTGGAAACTGCAATATCTAAAGATTTTATAAATCTTCAACCTTTCTCTCTTTTTTTGCTGTGGCTTGTTAGGAAGTAATAAGAGTATTTTCATGTATCTGCTTAGACACAGGCTTTCTGAGCACAGAAAATGGAACCTATGTCTTGGTATAAGCCTTAAAAGATGATAAAATAGAGACCCTACAGAAAGACTGCCTCTCCAAAAGCATACATTTACATTTTTAAGAGGGACCCCCGGAGATAATCATTAACACACCAAATGATTTGGTTTTTTCTTTGCTTGCTTATAGGAAGATTGTTTCCCTCCTTCTCTTAGTTGATAAGGTCAGCTATCCTATATATACTCTCAGATTCTGAATTTGGGGTACTTCTTCTATATCACCTTCATTGGTATACATTCCATGAATAATCATTCATATCTCATTACATAATTTTTAAATTTTTTTTATTTATTTTATGATAGTCACAGAGAGAGAGAGAGAGAGAGAGAGAGAGGCAGAGACATAGGCAGAGGGAGAAGCAGCCTCCATGCACCGGGAGCCCGACGTGGGATTTGATCCTGGGTCTCCAGGATCGCGCCCTGGGCCAAAGGCAGGCGCCAAACCGCTGCGCCACCCAGGGATCCCTCATTACATAACTTTGAAAGTAGAAAATATAGAATAGGCAAATTATATTTTTACTGCTGTAATAATAATAGTTTACCTTGATTGTGAAATCTAATAAAGGCAGTAGGTGAAGATATTTCCAAATGACATATCTGATAAAGGGTTTATATCCACAAATCTCTAAAGAATTTCTCAAACTCAACACCCAAAAAACAAATAATCTGTTTAAAAATGGGCAGAAGACATGAACAGGCATTTTTTCCAAAGAAGTATACAGATGATCAACAGACACAAGAAAAGATGCTCAATATCACTGATCATCAGGGAAATGCAAATCAAAACTATAATGAAATATCACCTCACACCTATCAGAATGGCTAAAATCAGCATCACAAGAAACAACACGTGCTCACAAGAACATGGAGAAAGCATGTTGGTGGGAATGCAAAGTGGTGAAGTCACTGTGGACATCATTATGGAAGTTCCTAAAGAAACATAAAACTAGAACTATCCTGTGATCCAGAATTTGGACTACTGGGAATTTACCCAAAGAATACTAAAATACTAATTCAAAGGGATACATGAACCCCTATGTTTATAACACATTATCCACAATAGCCAAATTATGGAAACAACCTAAGTGTCTACTGACTCATGAATGGATAAAAAAGATGTGGCATATATACACAATGGAATATTACTCAGCCATAAAATTGAATGAAATCTTTCCATTTGCAACAACATGGATATAGTTACAAAGTTTTATGCTAAGTGAAATAAGTCAGTCAGAAAAAGGCAAGTACTTTAAGATTCCATTCATATGTGGAATTTAAGAAATAAAACAAATGAGCAAAGGGAATGAAAAAAAAGAGGGGGCAAATCAAGAAACAAATTCTTAATTATAGAGAACAAACTGATAGTTATGAGAGAGGTGGTGGGTGGGCAGACTGGTTAAATAGGCAATGGGGATTGAGGAGGCCAGGTGTTATAATGAGCACCTGGTGTTGTAGAATGTTGAATCAGTATATTATAAGCCTGATACCAATATTACACTGCGTTAGCTAAATGGAAAGTAAATAAAAACTTTAAAAAATAAAACTTACTAATGACCTGTGATGTTTTCACTGCAAGGTGTTAATTTTTCTCTCAAAAATCTGTACAAATTCTTTTTTGGTTTGGGTAAAGGTGAACTACACAGAAAATTGTTCTTTTTTACACATTCTCGAGGTATTATTTCTAGTGATATAATTGTAAGCAATTGGTTAAACTTTCTCTGCTTCAGTTTTCTCAGCTATAATAGTCAAAAAAAAAGATTTTATGTAATTTTGCCTAAATAATAAAAATAATAATAAACATATAAATATAGAGCCTAAAGATAATCAGTGATCTATTAATGTTATTATAAATATTCTACTATATTAAAATTTTATCATTTAACTTTAAAACATCTAATTATGAGAACTAATTAGAAATGTTTGCCAAATGTTTCAGGTTATCTTTCCATCATAAAAAGAACAAGATAAAAAAAAAAAAAAAAAAAAAAAAAAGAACAAGATAATTTATTGTAATCAACTATTATTTGTGCAACATTCTTCAAGTCACCATAGACATGAAAAATATAAGATTAATCCCCTGTCTGCATGCTTCTATAATCCAGATGGGAGATATGGCATATGCACGTAAAGAGAATAAGCAACAATCTAAATCAACTATGGTCCTATTAAATTAACAGAAATGGTCATGAGAACTACAACTTTTCAGAGGAATGAGAAGTGAATATAAACTGGAGTTGCTGAGGAAGGCTTTAAAGAGAATTCAGGCTCTTAGAAACATTGTAGTTAAGTTCTTACATTATAAGATAGAATATTATGTAGAGATAAAATGGGAAAATCTACAGATAACTTTTTAATCTCTAGAACAACCATTAGGTTTGGCTGAAATTCAGTATGGGATTCAGTATGGGAGGATAAAAATAAAATATATAAAGGTGCAGAATACTGGAAAGAAAGAAGAGGAAGAGAAACAAATGAGTAAGATAAATATAAAACAAGCATTTATGCCAGATGTATAGCCAACCGTATCTGGAATTGCATTAAATATAAAAGGACTTAACTCAAATTCAGATATTATTAAATAGAATAAAATAATACTCAACTGCATGTTGTTTAAACACACATAATCACACACATTTTAAATACAAAAAAAGGATTTGAAATCGATTTCCAATAACTTTATTAAGAAAATTTTAAATTCCAACAAGAGACACCAAGACATATAACCAAACAGGAAGCCACACACTATGTTCTTAAGAATAAAACTCAATATCATAAAGATCTCAGTTCTCACTGGAGAGAGATAAAACTTGATTTTAACTTAGGTTGAGTCTACATTTCATATGAAACTGGTTTTAGGGATCCCTGGGTGGCGCAGCGGTTTGGCGCCTGCCTTTGGCCCAGGGCCCGATCCTGGAGACCGGGGATCGAATCCCACGTCGGGCTCCCGGTGCATGGAGCCTGCTTCTCCCTCTGCCTGTGTCTCTGCCTCTCTCTCTCTCTCTCTCTCTCTCTCTCTGTGTGACTATCATAAATAAATAAAAAAAAAAAAAGAAACTGGTTTTAATTTCTGAAGGGTGTAAAGAAGATTTTTAGCTAATAAAAAGTAGACTTGTTAAGAATTGTGAAGACTGAGATTTTATCCAACGTGCAAACTGACAAATGAGTTACCAGAACTTCAACATTCTTGCAGAAGACACAAGAATCCTGAGCTCAGAAACAAAATTGGGTGCTATCACACACAATGATAGCAGTTGTTAAATTATTTATGTTTCTTTGTACCAGAGCTCTCCTTCCCAGAGGGTAACAGGAGGAGGACCAGATGACAAATGCATAAACATTTGGTTACATTATAGAAGAGAAAGTCTGGCTTAAGAAAAGAGGAATAATTTATAACGGGTCTTCAACTTGCCTAGACTGTGTTCTGAAGGGGGAAAAAAAAAAAGCTTTTTTAACGAAGCAGGAAGCCTGCCTGTCCTTTGCTTCACAGGAGGACCCTGTGCCCATCTTCTAAGCCTGTCCTATATAAGCATCTAGAATATATGAGATGCTTTTCATTCATATTTTAAACCTTTTTTTATTTTGAAGTAATTTTAAACATAGAGAAAAGATTTACCAATTGTCAAAATCCTACATTTACCTTCTCTATCTCCTCTCCCACCCCAACCTCTTCCTTCTCCACCTGGAGAATGATAAAATTTTAATATAGTAGAATATTTATAATAACATTAATAGATCACTGATTATCTTTAGGCTCTATATTTATAGGTTATATGCCCTTCATCTGATCTATCTCTTTTTCAGCCAGTGGAAGGTAACTTGAAGACATAAGGTTTTATTATCTCTTAACACTTCAGTGTATATTTCTTTGTTTTTAAATATTTATTTATTTGAGAGAGACAGAGTGAGCGCACACGGGGGAAGTGGAGGGACAGAGAGTCTTAAGCAGACCCCGTGTTGAGTGCAGAGCCCAACATGGGGGATCCCACAATCCTGAGATCACAATGTGAGCCAAAACCAAGAGTAGGATGCTCAACAGTATGCACCACCCAACTGCCCTAACACTTTAGTATATAGTCCTTAAAAATCACTGTAAAATCATATTCCAGTAATTAAATTTACATTTGTGCAATACTACTTTTCATACACAGACTATTTGATTTCTTCAAATGTTACAATAAAGTCTTTTGTGGAACCAAGAGCTAATCCAGGATCACATAAAGCATTTAGTTGTTCTGTTTCTATAATCTATTTCAAAATCTATTTTGGAAATGTATTCATATTATGAAATATAACATGACTTCTATTTTAGCGCTCTGACCACTGCCACCATCATTTTCCTATAATATTTCTTTTGTTTTTATTTTTTTAATTTTAAATACTTTTATTTCTGACAGAGAAAACTACTAATATTTGTATTGCAATTTTATACAAATTTTAAATGAGGTCTATTATTCTTGAGTTATTTTAACATAAATATTTTGTAAAATCATGTAACTAACATATGTGTCAAAAATAATTGATCATACTTTGGATTCATGCAAACACAAATTATTTTCTTTCAAATTTTTCCCAGAATGATGTAGCAAAATATGTTAGCAGGGTTTAATAAAATTTACACCTGAATGAATTTATCTATGAACTTTCAAAAGATTCAAATTATATGAAATATTTAAGTACAATACAAATAAGAATTATACAGTAGGACTGAAATAGCATCTGAAAAAGGCCTCTTCTTAAATACACAATATTGTTTTTCACTTAAGAACACACTATCCTATAATTTACCCATCATACTGCTACAGAGAGGAAAAGGAAATTGCTAATACTAAGACACTCAGCAAAGTAAACATGCGTATACTGTTTGTAATACTTATAAGTTAACCAAGTATAAAATTACCTTCATGAGGGGTTGAGAGCAACTACTCTAATATCCCAATGAAATGTTAACATTACTGTTCTTTAAAGCTTTCCCGTGATCACAGAAAAAAATACACATACATACACACACACACACACACACACACACAAAATGAAGGTAGATTTCTTTTTTGTTTAAGCCTGTGAGTATGATAATTGGGGAAATTCAAGAAAATTCAATTTTTTAGTGAAGCTTGGGGAAAATGAAGTCCCATTTAGATATTTCAATATATATTATTCTCTCCTACAGACACGATGCAGATCAAAAGAAATAATACTAGGTCTTCAGGTGAACAGGACAAAATGAAAATATACTTCTTTCCCTAAAACACTGGAAAAGTGAAGCTTTCCAGCAATAGAGATGTTTTATCCAAGCCTAACAAGGTGATCATGAGGCTTTAGGGGACAGGGAAAGAGAAGGTTTTACCTTGCACCCCTCAAAGAGAAAAAAATTCAAGCCTAGTTTTATAGGATAGACTATATGTATCAGCCTTACACTGTCACCAGCAAGAATACATGATTGACCCCAAGACCAGATGTTTAGTGTCCAAATGCATGTACCCACTGAACTTTGTTTCACATTTCCCTTAAGTTCTTCTTTCTAACTTATCTTTTAACTCAGGCAAAAGACTCCACTGATTGTCAAAGCATCCCAAGATAGACACTGAAATAACCCCCGAAGCAATAACAACTGCCCTGACAAAGAGCTCCTGAAGCTGAAACCACCCAAACTATTTGAGCTTAACCACTGACTCATACCTGCACAGATGGACCATGGAGTGACCAGTGACCCATGGTGTGGCAAGAGCTACCTCTACCCCATTGTAATACTAAAATCTTGGCCCAAGGAGGAGCATAAGCCTCATTTACATAATCTACAACACATACATAGGCATGTTTCCATAAGATACATGGATGACTTTATGCCTGCCACTGCATACTATGATGAACCCTAAATAAAAGGAACCCATTCACCCCTGCTCAAGAAGTCACAGCTTTGGACATTATTCCCCATGATGTCCTTATTTGCTGCAAATAAAGTTTCCTTTGTGTGACATCTCCACCATATGTAGTCTCTATCTGTGACTTACCAGGGAGTGAACTCAAGGTTTGTTTGGTTACAACATCATGAGCCATTGAACTGATGCCTTAGAAAAGTGAGGACTTTATACTGGGGAGACCAGAAATCACACCTTGTTTTTGTAAGGCCAAGTCTTATAACTTGTATAAGCTTCAGACTCTTTAACATTGAGAAGCAATTTCTTGAGGTACATTAAAGATTAAATGATCCATGTAGAAATACTTTTTAAGAAATGTATAGTAATGTATGATATTAAAATTCTTTGAAATTACTTAGTTGTAGCTAATTCTTCTTGCTAAATCCATACACAGAAAAACCTTCAAATAGGATAGAAATCTGTAATTATGAATGGTGGAATATTGAAACAATATACAGAAAAAAATTTTTGACCCAATAAAGAAAAGTGACAGTTATTATCTCTTCTATCCAGGATGAACTCTACACTGAAACCTTTCCCTCTACCCAAGCCTGCTCACACTGTTTCAGAATGAACATGTCACCAATAAGCAGAGCCTTGCAGGTCTGTCCTTTCTCCAACTCCATGCCTGCTACCCTCGGGCCTCACCCCTGCCAACATCATCATCGGGAATTTACTTACCTCTCCAATTTTAAATATTTTTTTAATGTATTCATGAGAAACACAGAGACATAGGCAGAGGGAAAAGCAGACTCCTTATGGGGATCCTGATGCAGAACTCAATCCCAGGACCCCAGGATCATGACCGGAGCCAAAGGCAAATGCTCAACCACTGAGCCACCCAGGTACCCCTCTATGTCTCCAGTTTTAATCTCCAGTGTTGAAACTCTGATCATAACTTTCTGTATATTTTTCACTTTTTCTTATTCACTTATTCTTCAATTCCATCTTGATATTTATACTATGATACCACATTTTTCTAGTAGTATATCAATCTCTCCTGGTCTCTAATTTCAAACTAGCTCAGGTCCCATGATTGGGTATCGAATTGCTCTACTATAATCATCCTTTACTCTCTTATACCTCTATCCTTCAAAACATTTATGAGCCAAAATTCCAGCCCCCATTTTTACCATTCTTTCAACCAAATATCTTACATTTTCCACTACCAATTTTATTTTTCTAAGACTAAGAATTGCTCTGGTTGTTTTGAAACATCAGCAAGAGAATCTTCCTTTTGGTTGGTTTTTCTCAAGGGCTCTATTTTTCTTAGGATGAAATCCCTACACCTTTTACCTCAATAAGTCCTACTCCTCTCTTTAGACTCAACTCAGCATTCATTTTGTCCAAAAGTCTCACATGAACAGGGACGCATGGGTGGCTCAGTGGTTGAGTGTCTGCCTTTGGCTCAGGGTGTGATCCCGGAGACCTGGGATCCAGTCCCACATTGGGCTCCCTGCATTGAGCCTGTTTCTCCCTCTGCCTGTGTCTCTTCCTCTCTGTCTCTCTCATGAATAAATAAAATAAAATTTAAACACAAACACACACACACACACACAAGTCTTACATAATCATCTCTAGACAGAAGGCATAACTCAGGTCTGCTCCCATGGCTATTTTTTATTATTATTTTATGTCTTATTTGAATTACCACAGAAGTAGATATTCAGACAAAGATTCAAGGGCAGGTTGTTTATTTGGGAGGTAATCCCAAGAAATACTAGTAGTAGATTGGCAAAGTGAGACAGGGAAGAAAAGGAATTAATAAAGATACATTATTTTTGAAGTTATCATTGTGGGTGATTAAAGCTTAATTCCACTTGGGAACCTTGAAAGCCAATGTAAAACATACATATAGAATTATTCAACTCCAATCATTCATTGATAGACAGCTCCTTGATGGAAACTGTTAATTCCCTGGCACTTCTGACCTGTCCCTCACCCATGTGGCGTAGGCTCCAGCATCCAGAAAGTTACAACTTAGAAGTAGCTGGAGGGAATCAGGCTCTCATCCAAGGAAATTGTAAGTTATAAAGGAAATATGAATAAGGTACTGAAGTATCTACTACATATATTTACCATGATCTATCATAATTACTTTTTGTGAATGTCTTCTAATAGATTATGAAACTCCTTGAAGGAACATACATGTGATTGAATGTCTGTATGTGTATCTTTACTTTCTTATCACCTAGTTAGGTAGTCATGAAATAAATATTTGTCACTTAATTAAAAAAAATGTTAAAAAAAATATATTCAACTCTTTGGGCCCTACTGAGTTTAGTACCAATAATACATTAAATATTGGATTATTGGGGATCCCTGGGTGGGGCAGCGGTTTAGCGCCTGCCTTTGGCCCAGGGTGCGTTCCTGGAGACTGGAGACCCGGGATCGAATCCCATGTCGGGCTCCTGGTGCATGGAGCCTGCTTCTCCCTCTGCCTATGTCTCTGTCTCTCTCTCTCTCTCACTGTGTACCTATCATAAATAAAATAATAAAAATAAAATTAAATTAAAAAATATTGGATTATTATTTCTAAAACTATTATTGATTAGAAAAAGCATTATATTACGAATACAAATATGCTTAAGCAATGGTACAAAAATGAGTCTCAGAGACATCTGGAAATTCACTTTTAATTCAATAAGGAAAATATGTAAGACTTTGGTGCTTTATGTATTTTAAAAGAGATCTAGTTATTTCTGAAACTTGTTTTCTTTTACTAACCATTTCAGATGATTGATAAAGAAATTATGGTCATGGCCTTCACATGATGCTGTGCTGCAAAATGCAGAATAGTTCATAATCAAAGGAAATCCATCCTACGTTATTTTATCTGTCTAAAGACTATGGAGAAGAAAAGCTTGGACATTTTTTTCTACTCAAATAATATAAAGAAAGAGTGCATTCTAACACAGATGTTGGTACATTATATATCAGAATTAAAATAAAAAGATGTCATATTTTCAGAATGGAACTTAGAATCTCTTTTACCAGCTAGTCAAGAGACCAAGAAAAAGTGTCCAAGTGGGAGTGCAACATTTAGTGGAAATTATAATGCCTCTATTTAGTCATGATCCATGTAGAAAGTCAGAAATATCTCATCACATCATTCAACAAAGTTTAAAACTTTGTATGTATAGGTCAATTATTAAAATAGGAGAATAATGCTTCTACTCTAGCTTCTGAAGGATTCTGACTCTCGGTCAATTTAACATTTATTCAGGAAACCCAGGTCTCCAGTTCAGCCTAATATCATGCAAATTATAGGAAAAGCGTTTTTTAGATAAAATGAATGGATTGGGGGTTGGTGAGCAAACATGCTAAAGTGGCTTAGTTGTGTTCTATGCATTAATTCATTTGCACCTATAAAAATGCAAATGTATACTGATTTAGTCTAGAAATGAAAGTACCTTGCATTTCTGTATGTTAGTTTATACTGGATCAGCGCATTATTTAAACAAATGAGTGAGGTGTCAAAATAAGCTACTAAAGAATGCCAGATGGCCCTGCTCATCTTCTTCTAGTTAATTCTTGTCAGTAATAAGATAATTTGAATAAAATAAATTATTCCCCTTAAAAACAAAACTTATCCAACATGTAAAATAAACATGGATTCAGTGTTTATTGTGCCCAAACAGATTTCCTGGCAAAGAAAAAATAATTTTATTCATGTACATAACCACAGCAGTAAAAGAGACATATGTTCTTATTTAGATGTGTTTGTGAGAATTATGCATGAAAACATCTCATTCATTAACATTGAATGTTAAAATATCCAAAGGAGAGTTGTTGGTTTTTTTTTTTTTTTAATAAGAAATTTCATAAGATAGGAACTGAAAATTAGGACAGTTTCCTAAAATCTCAATTGGGTACATTCCTCCAGCTTACATCAATGCTATGAATCCATTAATAAAAAGCAAAGCAATAAAAATCATTCCTGACATAGCAGAATATGCCTCAAATAAGAATGCCTTCATAGGTAGACAGGCAAGTAAAAAAGACATTTCTCTAAAGTGTTTAGAAACAATCTTTCCACTAAACTTCCAAGAGTTTTGCTTTCAAGTGTGAATTTCCCTCTCTATTTTTATAGAAGGCAGTTCTACAGAGTATAATATAAAGACCTTTTTACTAGGATTGATGAGACATGCTTAAGGCCTCACTATACATCAGAAGTTAAATATCTTTGGGCCAGACTTTGAATGTTTTAAAGTCTTTTTAAGAAAATATAGAATAATAATTTTGTCATGTTTAAATCATTGGTTTATTCTTATAATTAAAGTGATTGATATAAAAGCACTTTGCATTATAAATGAAGAATATAGTTTTCAATGTGGACATTTTATATAACCTCTTTTGAAGCATGTAAAAAGAGCTGAATAATACATGCCGTGTTCATTTATGCAATGACAAAACATTGTGAAGATGTCAGTTTCACAAATACCAATTTATACATTCAAAAAATAGCAAGCAAAATTTTTTTGAGGAATCTGACAATCTTTCCAAAATGTGTTTCAAAGACTAAAATCCACTGATAGCTAAGTCATTTTAAAGAGGGTGCACCCCATTGTTACAGAATTTTTATTTAGTAGTGCCTGCAGTTCTTGGTCACGTAGCCTCAAAGAATAAAGAGGTAGACCGGATGAACAGTGGTGGGTAGCAGGGCAAAGTATATTTGGGACAAAGTCCCAGAGAAGAAGGGGGCTTGAGAGAATTGCTGTGTTAGCATTCAAATCTAGGGCTTTTATGAGCTCTTTTTCAGAACTATCTTGAGCATTCTAAGTGTGGGCCTCCTGTGGATTGGCTGCTAAGGTGTGCCAATCAAGGCTTTGATCATGCACCTATCTACCTATGCAGTTATTGTTCATATGTTAATTGCCTTTTGGGCAGACATCTGGAGACTAACTGCCTGAAGTTGTGATAGTGATCAATATTTTATGGTTGTTTTGTTTCAGGATGTTTTGCAAAAGTCACTTCTGCAGAGGCTGCTAGACAGGATGCTAATGTGGTCTTGTTTAAGATGCAAAAAAGGATGCTAGTAGTTTTTTCTTAGTTGTGGCTCCTGTTTTCTTGTTGGGGACCCTGGCCCTGACTACCTAATTGTCCGACTAACTTCTAACATCATGAACTATCCCTAGATCTTTGGAACAGAAAACGGATTTCTGAAACAGACCTGCATATAAATAAAAACTTTGATATGACAAAGGTGACCATATAATCCAATGGTACATGGTGCTGGGAAAGATAAGAAAAATGAAGCTGAATCCCTGGCTAATCTAGATCCTGATAAATTAAGGACCTAAATATAAAGAGTAAAACTATAAAGTCAAAGAAGAAAATTCAGGACGCTATCACTGTGAGGTAAGGTAGGAAGGGAAGCCTCAATAGGATGTGGAAAAAGCACTCACTATAGGTAAAACACTGATAAACACCTGTTGAAAGTTTAGCTAAGTTACTCCATGTTATTGCTGCTTTAACATCCATTTTGTTTGGCTAAGCAGCCTTCAGGAACCTTAAACTGACACTAGATCCCTCACATAAGTGCATGCCATGAATAGCAGCCTGGAGAGGCACAAGCAAATGTTAAGTTTCTGATAGGATTTCTCCAACAGCTCTTTGGTCTCCCCTGTCTCCCAGTGTTTTCTCCTTATGGGCCTCTTAGATAAGACCCTCACATGGCTTACCAAAACCCTGTTCTTTTGGTTTGAATTGATCAATCTGGCCTTAGCCCAAGAACCCCAAAACACTCTATCCACAGATCCTAATAAAGGCAAATGTCCCAGATCCCGTCTTTCTCTGTTTGTACTCTGCCTTGACTTGTGTGGCCCTTCCAGGCATGCTGGGTATTTTCTTCAAGGCCTATGATAAATTCATAACACCAAAAATGTATTTAATGAAAGATACCACAAATGTATGTACCAGACCTGATGATACTCTGGGAGAAGATATTTAAGATACTAAAACTAGTAAATCATTAGTATCTTGAATACATTAGAAAAGTCCAACAAATTAATGAGAACATGATGAGAACCAGATTTAAAATGGCAAAGCAACAGGACTGGAGTTTTAAGATTTGTTAGAGAGATAGAGATAGAGAGATAGAGAGATAGAGAGAGAGAGAGAGAGAGAGAGAGAGAGAGAAGGAGACCAAGTACATGAGTAAGCATGAGTGGGGAAAGGGGAAGAGAGAGAAAGAGACAAGGATCCTAGAACAGACTCTTGCTTGAGCATGGAGCCTGACATAGGGCTAGATCCCAGGACCCTGAGATCATGACTTCAGCCAAAATCAAGAGCTGGCCACTTAGCTGACTGAACCACCCAGATTTCCCAGGAACTAGAATTTTCACAGAAGAGATAGCCCAAATGATTTCAAAGTCATTAGAAATTAAACAACAAGAGAAACTAAATTATCAAATCAAATTAAATTAAAACAACAGTAAGATACCTTTATATACCTATAATGGTAAGAAGAGACCTATCAAACATATCAAACTTATTAAACTGGATAAGGAAGAAAATAGGAGTCAGAGACAAAGATCAGAAAGAAAAAGGGTTTTTAGTGACAAAAAAATAGCATATAAAAACTGAAGAATATACTAATAATTTGTTTCTCTGCCTAAGAACTCTCAAAGAAAAAAAGCACTAAAGATTTACTTTTAAATATATAGAGTAATGACAACATGAGTGTCCATCTTTTAAAAAAATTACGTATATTTTGGAAAGTGCTTGGTGATAAATTCAAGAAGGTAGAAAGTGATGCATAAAGAGGAAATAGGACAAGATCATCTCTAAGTAAGAGTTTTAACTTTAACAACTTTAATGAATTTGAGAACGTAGCTAAGCTGGTA
This sequence comes from Canis lupus dingo, assembly GCF_003254725.2. Lineage (NCBI taxonomy): Eukaryota > Metazoa > Chordata > Mammalia > Carnivora > Canidae > Canis > Canis lupus. The sequence goes on along the minus strand of NC_064265.1, from coordinate 40,519,571 downwards.
AGCATGCTACTGACCTTAGTAACTGACTGAGCAACAACATGGGGATGATACAACATTGCCAGTCCAGTCCTCATCATGCCTGCCATTTCCTTTAAATCACTCAGTATTGATGATGTGATACAAAGCAGGCGTCAATTTCTTTGACTTCCAGGAAGAATCAGTTGTATAACCAAGAATGCATAGTCCTGGATTGCTCAGCTGTCATGATACCAAGAAGCACTTTCTAGGGAGGTCATCAGCTATTACATAAGGGAAGGTCATGCTCCAGAGGTGGCTGATATGAGCTTTACTGAAATCCCTGACTTGATCAACAAATGCTTAAAAAAAAAAAAAAAAAAAAAGAAAAGAAAAAAGAAATGGGCTCTCATTAGTAAGATTCATTATGCTGAAATAGACTCTATTTCGCCTTTAATTAAGTATCCAACAGTTTACAGAGTTGGCTTTATCCCAAAATATTTCAGCATTATGGTGTTACATGGCACTATGTTCTGGCACTGGTTTTTATTTCTGATAAGATGCCATTGATGAATCATGGCTCTGGAATGTATGTGTCTGCCTCATAAAGATGTGATCAGAGTACCTGAAAGGGTGGAGAGTTTGGACTTTCCTGTTGCCTGGACAGGTTTATGAACTGCTCTGTGACCACTTTCTCATAGATATTTGTCTAATACATAACTGTATGTACGCTGATTTTGACCTGAGGTTTTGCTCATTACAACTTCATAGAAAGGTTGTGGGGGATATAAAATTAAGAGTAGTTAAGTGGATAAATGTGATAAAATATTCCACCAGAGCAAGTTTAATATAAACACAGCATTTTTGGGATTTAGCCACATGAAAGTATGAGTTATACAGTAAAAGGAGTTTCAGAGTTGTAGGGAACTGAAAGCAAATGTAAGAAAGTAGAAATAACAATCTGGCTATTCTTTCTGGAAGCATAATGCAAAGAGTAGGTTTGTCCATCTTGCATATTCTCTTTGTAATGCCTCAATAAAGAGCTACCTGGAACAGTCTTCCCCCACACTTTTCTCCTAGGGAAAGAGGCTGCATCCAAATACAGCTTCCCATAGAAAGTGATTCCTTCCCCCAAGCAGGGAAAGTCTCTTGTGCCCTCAAGGACTCCAGGTGCTAAGCATCATGCATTCCCACACAGCTCCTGTTAACAGACTAGTATCCAAATCTACATAGCCTATTGCCAAATAGTTTATTTCAAAATTGACAAAGTACTTTCGATTGTATGATAAAGATCAAGGCAGGTCCAAACACACCTCTATCTGGTATTAGGGAAGAATGAGAGATTTTTTTTTTTTAATGAATTCTAGCCATGTAAAATTTTACTTTCAAAATAAAAACTCTACCTCACCACAGACCATGCTGTGGAGTAGTTTCAGGAAGCTGATACTCAACAGGAGACAATGGGAATTGTTGCACAGAATGGGTATGAGAGTATTAGGTAAGTGATATAAAATGAAAATTGAGTCAAAGGAAGTTTTGTAGTTGAAAGAAGAATGATAGTTGTTTTATGGGGTAAAATAGACCTGAAAATATTTGAATGCTAATGGAAGGTGAAATGAGAATGAATGCTAATGAGAAAGTGAAAGATGTTGAAGAGCATAAAGGTAGAGGATAATCAATAGAGGAAAATCCCTGAGTAAGACAGAGGGCACACTATTCAGGACTCAAGTTGAAGACTCAACAGTCACAGGAACAGCTCTCCTACTGCATCAAGAGATAGGCTGGCTGCCAATACTAAGAGCTGGTTTGTAAGACTTCCTTATCTTTAAATCTCATACATTCTTAATCAGTATCTATTGTTCTCTCTAATTGGGCAAGATTAAGCTATGTGATGTCCTAATTATTGTGGTCAGGACACATGCCTCTCACTATTCAACCTATGACTGACTTCCATATCTATCCCTAAATCAATCTCTCCAGCAAGGAGTATGGGAAATACACTTGGATTAGTTAGGGCAACACTAATTGTTGTAATAAACATAGTTCACAAAAAATCGAGATTTATTTCTAGGTACTAAAGGGTTCAAAATGAATTTTCTGTATTGTTGGGTCTCTCTTCTGAGTAATGACTTAGGGATTCTAGCTCTTTTGAGTTTGTGGCTCCACTATCTTCTGGAGCAGTCTTGCAAGGTTGCCTGTGACCAAAATATTAGAAAGAGAAAGAAAAGTCAAGAACTGTAATGAGAAAAAGAAGGTCATTATGTAGGGATATGATGGTTGATTCATCAAGAAGATATAACAATTATAATTATATATACACACCAAATGTCAGAGTACCTAAGGGTAGCAAGCAAATATAACAGATCTGAAAGGAGAAATAGACATAAATGCAATAACAGTGAGGAATTTTTTTTTAATTTTATTTATTGGGGCAGCCTGGGTGGCTCAGCAGTTTGGCACCACCTTCAGCCCAGGGCATAATTCTGGAGACCCCGGGTCAAGTCCCACATCAGGCTCCCTGCATGGAGCCTGCTTCTCCCTCTGCCTGTGTCTCTGCCTCTCTCTCTCTCTCTCTCGAATAAATAAATAAGATCTTTTAAAATTAATTTATTTATTTATTTATTTATTTATTTATTTATTTATTTATTTGACAGAGCAGAAGTAGGGGGGATGGGAGGCAGAGGAAGAGGGAGAAGCTGATTCCCTGCCAAGCAAGGATCCAGATGCAGGGCTGGATGCCAGGTCCCTAAGATCATGACCTGAACTGAAGGCAGACTCTTAACTAACTGAGCCACCCAGGCATCCCACTGGGAGACTTTAATAGCTCACTTTCAATAATGAATAGATCATCCAAACGAAAAAAAATCAATAAACAAACATTAAACTTGAACTATACCACGGATCAATGTACCTAACAGACATACACAGAACATTCCATCCACCAGCAACAGAACACACATTCTTGTCAGGTGCACATGAAACACTATCCAGGATAAGTAATATCTTGAATCACAAAACAAACCTTAGCAATGGAAAGAAGAATGAAAATCATACTATTTTTACCTACCAGATGGTATGCAACTAAAAATCAGTAACAGGATGAAAACTGGAAAATTAAAAAAAAAAAAAAAAAAAAGAAAACTGGAAAATTCACAAGCACGAGGATACTAAACAACATACAACATGCTCTTGAATAACCAGTGGGTCAAAGAAGAGATCAAATTGGAAATTAAAAATAAAGTCTTCAAACACACAAAAATGGAAATACAATATAAGAAAATCTATGAGATGCTGCAAAAGCAGTTCTAAGATGGAAATTTATAGCTATAAATTCATTAAAAGAAAAATCTTAAATAAACAATGTAACCTTACATTTCAAGGAACTAGCAAAAAAAATTAAGCTCAAGTTAGCAGAAGAACAATAAAGATTACAGCAGAAATAAACGAAATAAAGAGGAGAGAAATAGGAAAAAAAACGCAACTAAGAGCTGCTTTTTAAAAAGATAAACAAATTTAACAAACCTTTAGCTAAAGTAAGAAAAAAATAAAAATCAAATATAAAATCTGAAATGAAAAAGGAGATATTATAAACAATATCATAGAAATACAAAGAATCATAAGAGACTTCTAAAAATGAGTTAGGGACAAATGGGACTAACTAGGGGACCATGGAATCAGGCTCAGAAAAATCCCAAAATGTGGAGATGAAAGGAAACCAGAGAGAAATAAACCAGACCTCCTGTCCCAGGTGCCAGAAATGGGGTCCTTATAACAGCTGCTTGTGACCAACAAAGAATTACCAGATCCTAAAGAGTAAGTAAGCCATTAAAGATGTCCGCACTAGTCCTTACTCAATGGTGATATCAATAGATACGTTAAAAGAATTTAGGTTCTCTGGGTGGCTTCAATAAAAGACCAACCCTACAAGCCCTCAGTGGCAACCCTATCAGGAACCCCTTCTGAGAGCTTTCTCTGTATCTTTACTTAATAAACTTCCATTGCTTTACTCACTCTCCTTTGTCTGCCAGATTTGTTCTTTGACTCCAGGAGACAAGACTAAGCTCTCTGGTATCAAAAATATATGCCAACTAATTGGATAATTTAGAAGAAATTGATAAAGTCCAAGAATATGCAACCTACCGAGGCAGAATCATAAAGAAATAGAAAATCTGAACAGTTTAGATAAATAATGTATAAGAAGTTTGAATAAGCAACCAAAAACTTCCCAACACAGAAAAGCCCAGAATTAGATGGTTTAACAGGTGAATTCTACCAAACGTTTAAAGAAGAATTAGTGCCAATCTTTCTTAAACTCTTCCAAAAAAATTAATAGAAGAGGGAATACTTTCAAATTCATTTTGTGGCCAGCAAGTGTTGCTTTCAGACGAAAGTCAGATAAAACCACCACAAGACAGAAAACTATAGTCAATATCTCTGATGAATATAGATGCAAAATTTCTTGACAAAATACTAGCAAACAGAACTGAAAAGCACATTAGAAGGATCATGCATTCATAATCAAGCAAGATTTACTATTGGGATGCAAGGACAGTTCAATATACACAAATTGACAAATATGATATATCACATTAATAATATGAGGGATACAAATTATATAATCATTTCAATAGAGGCAGAAAATTGCATTTAACAAAATTCAGCATTCTTTTATGATAAAAACTAAACAAATTGGGCATAGAATGGACATACATCAAAACTATATATAGAGAGTGTATATGTACACTAACATCATATTAAATGGTGAGAGGTAGAAAGCTTTCCTGCTCAGAAAGGAACATCTCTCACCACTCCTTTTTAATATACTAATGGAAATTTATACAGAGAAATTAAGCAAGGAAAAGAAATATTCAAATTGGAAAGGAAGAAGGAAAACTGTCTCTGTTTGCAAGTGACATATTATGTATAGAAAATCCTAAGAAACCCCTCTGCACACACACACACACACAAAACCTCTTAGAACTAGTGAATGAATTCAGTAAAACTGCAGCATGCAAAATCAACATACAAAACAATGTTACATTTCTAAACACTACAAAAAATTATTTGAAAAAGAAATTAAAAAACAATCCCATTTATAGTAGCATCAAAAATAATTTAAAAATGAGGGATAAATTTAACCAAGGAGGTGAAAGATCTACAAACTGAAAACTGAAAAGCAACGATAAAAGAAACTGAAGAAGACACATATAAACAGAAAGACATCCCATGCTCATGGATCAGAATAATATTAAAATATCCATACTACCCAAAGCCACTTATAAATTCCATGCAGTCCCTATCAAGATTCGAATGGCACTTTTTACAGAGGTAGGAAAAACAATCCTGAAATTCATTTGGGACCACAAAAGACCCTAACTAGTAAAAGCAATCCTGAGAGAGAACAAAGTGGAAAGCATCACACTTCCTAATTTCAAGCTATATATGAAGCTTGGTATGGTATGGTACTAACATAAAACAGAAATGATACTAACATAAAAATAAATAAACCACTAGAATAGAATGGAGAGCACAGAAATAAGCCCATGCATATATAGTCAACCAATATTTGACAATGAAGCCAGTACTGCTCAGTGGAGAGAAGACTGTCTATCTTCAATAAATGGCCCTGGGAAAATTGAATATTCTATGTAAAAAATGAAACTAAGCCCTTGTTTTTACCACTTAAAAAAATTAACTCAAAATGGATTAAAGATTTTAAAAACTGAAAATTATAAAACTAGAAGAAAACACAGAAAAATCTCTTTGACAGGCATCTTGGCAATGATTTTTTCAATATTTTTATACATTAGAATAAGAAACAGCTGTTAATGTGAGTTACATAGCCTAAAATATTTGTGATAGCTAAGTTACTAAATCATGGATTCTTTCAGAGGATTTCTCTATCTTTCCTGTGGAAGACATGAATAATTTATACATGTAAGCCTCAAAACGAGAGGACACTTTCCCCTTAACCTGAGTATTATTGACCAGGAGATATTTAAAATTGAGAAAGAATAAACAGTTACATTTACTACTGTTATTGTTATTATTATTAATAGGTAAAGATATTCCTGACGACTTTCATCCCAGAAGAAAATATTCATTCTTCCTAAGTCTAAAAATCCTCATCTAAATAAATAAATAAATAAATAAATTAATTAATTAAAATAAAATAAAATAAAATAAAATAAAATAAAATAAAATAAAAATCCTAAAATTCCTACAAGAGATTAGAGGCACTGACAAAGCATAAGACTGCCCTACCTATAAGATAAATGTTCCCTTTATCACTCACTCACTAGGAATTAAACTTAAAAATCAGTATTAAATTATATATGTCTAAATGTTTTAAATATTAATTATAGATATGACTTAAATAGCAATTTTACAACTTTTTATTTGCTGCTTTCCAGATGAATAAAACCTTTACCAATTGGAGATGAAGCACTTTAAGTACTCAAAAGCGGGTGTTTAGCATATTGCTAGGAGACCACATTCACATCCTCCATAATAACAGCAGTAATTATGCGCTTCCTGGTGCAGGGCATTAGAAACACTGCCAGTTATGTCTCAGCATGCCACAGAATTAACTCACACAATCTTGATCATCTATTTCAAGCAGCTCATCTGCCAAGCTGACCTATACTGTAATCAAACTAAATTGTATACTTTTGCTACATTTGCATTTTATTTTCAATTTTCATACACACACTTCTCATTCATTCTCTGAAATAGCCTTGCTGTAAGACTCAGTAAATGAATTTTCTCCCCTCAATTTCCAGTTCAATAAAAAAAGCATAAAATTTCTGAAAGTTAAAAAGTCCTAGTATATCTATTTCATTTTTTTTAGATTTCAGTGAAAAACCTTCACAATTCATATTTCCTCTAGTAAAGACAATTCTCTAAATTATGCCTTTAGCATTTACATTGTTTGAAAGAACTAGTTCATTTTTGCCAATTGAGTTCAAGTCCTCAAATTATTTTTTCCAAGGATTTTATTTATTTATAAATAAAATTCACGAGAGACAGAGAGACAGAGACACAGAGACACAGACAGAAGGAGAAGCAGGCTCCATGCAGGGAGCCCGATGTGGGACTCGATCCTGGGACTCCAGGATCACACCCTGAGCCAAAGATGCCTAACTGCTGAGCCACTCAGGCATTCTGCAAATTATTTTTTAATAATACCTTTAGGTGTTAGTACTCAAAATTTTGAGGCATTAAGTGTCCTTTTTACTCGTAGGTGAGACTGTTGTCTTAGAGGCACAGCATTCCCATTTTATGAAAATGTTCAACCCCTCTTTACCTTACTGCTCTTATTTGTAAGAGAAACATAATACTTAGCTCTCGGTGTTGTTAAAGATGATAATTTGATAAATGTATGTGAAGCATTTAGTAGTGTAGCAAAATATAGATGACCAATAAATAGCCAGTACTACAACTTTTTATTTCTGTTAAGGAACACAATATACATTTTCTCTCTCCCATTCCTATCAGCCAGTAGACTTAAAATAAAAGTTTGTGTGCATGGGTGAAAATTAAATGTATATGTAGAATTTCATAATTAAAGTTTACTGTTCATTCATAGCTATAAATTTCCTTATGATTGATATGTTGAGTTTTTTAAAAGTAATCCTTAAAATTTCTAAGGAGTTTATACAACAATTCTAGCTTTCATGCTTCAAATAAGCCTCCTTACTGTGGCTGACTTTAATCATGCTGAACAGCATACTAGGCTCTCTTACTAGGAAGGCTAATATAATGGCACACATATTTCTTTTGAATAATCCCTGAGATCAGGTCCTCTGAGGTTAAATGCCCTAAATAAACAATATGGCTATACTGTGGATGATTTTGGAGTTTTTTGTTGTTGTTTAGTTTGTTTTTTTTTTTTTTTTTTCCACTAAACATGTTATTGCAGAGGCTGCTCATTGCCTACTTCGGTATTTGTTCTTGTCTCTGGTCCTAGAATATCTGGTGTTAGCTTTAACTGCAGATCTTTGTCTTATGGCCTGGTTACTAAGTTCTGGTCGTTGGCACATACATGAATGTGCTGTGCATCAGCTTCTAGGAAATCTCATAAAAGGTCTTTTCCTCCTTCCCCATCTTTTTCCTGTTACCTAGTATGAAGAACTGAGAATAGATCTTCATCTTCTACCTTGGACTTTGAACCACATTTTAGAGATCAGAACAGAGAGAAAAGCACAAAGTAAAGAAAAAGTAAAGAAAAAAATGCACTAATTCATGGGGCTTGAGCACCAAATACTCTTGGTCTGCTTGTATCCTGATTTCTTTTTTTGTCACTCAAAACTAAGTTTTGGGACGCCTGGGTAGCTCAGCGGTTGGGCGTCTACCTTTGGCCCAGGGCATGATCCTGAGGTCCTGGGATCGAGTCCCATATTGGGCTCCCTGCAAGGAGCCCACTTTTCCCACTGCCTAGGCCTCTGCACTTCTCTCTGTGTGTCTCATGAATAAAAGAATCATTAAAAAAAAAAAAAAACAAACAAAAACTAAGCTTTTTTCTTCCATTAGTAACCCTATGCAGAGTTTACTATATCATGGAGGCAAAACCAACACTTCTATTATGAAATATCTTTATTTTTCTATAACTTTTTTCCTCTAGGACATTTCAGTAACTTTTAAATTTCAATTGCATAGTATTCATTTTACTATGGGGGAAGTTCCAAAACTTGTCTCTATTGTACATTGTTCATAAGAGGATATAGCTTACTTTTTTATAAGTTATAAAATAAACCATATCTTAACTGAAGGGTTAAAACCGTTGAAGGTATTTTTTTAAAGATTTTATTTATTTATTCATGAGAGATACAGAGAGAGAGAGGCAGAGACACAAGGAAAAGGAGAAGCAGGCTCCCCTGGGGAGCTCTATGTGGGACTGGGACCCTGGGATCATGACCTGAGCCAAAGGTAGACAATCACTGAGCCACCCAGGTGTTCCAAAGGCATCTTTTTCCTACCATAATTTGATTAATACCTAACTGCTATTAAAAGGTAGAAAATTAAATTATATTCTTGTCATATTCTCTCTAAAACAAAATTTATCTTCTATTATTTGAGATATTTATTTATAGTTTTCAAAAACATTTTAAATGTTATTACTTGGTTGTATTTGGGGGAAGGTAGCAATATAGAACTTTAGATTACTTGGCATGGTTTCAAACCATAGAAAAAGGCACAGGAATAGCACCTATATTTAGTTTTTCATACCCCATTATTTTTAATCAATTATTTCCTAGTGTAGCTATAGATGGGATTAGCAACAGATTAAAATCTGCAAAAAAAAAAAAAAATGAAGCTATAGTAACGTAAACAATTCAAAATGAAATAAACATAAGATCAGTGAACTGTGGGGAAAATTAGAGAAATAAAAGTATAATTGGAGTCCCCAAGGAAAAGAATGAAAGTAGAGACCAAAAAATTGAAGAAAAAATTGCCATAATTTTTCTCAAATTTTGATGAAATATTTAAATTTATATTTATGAAGCCAGTTAGTTGAGAAGTGAACTCTTAGTAGAATCATGCCTCCTGCAGTCACTCAGAATATAGATCCAGATTACAGAAAATGACAAAACTACAGACTGTGTAATCCATAGAAGGTAATTCTAGGTCTCTGAAATTCTGGTTCATCACTGAAAAATGAAAGAACAGACTAACTGATCCCAAATTTTAGTTTCAAATTATATGATTCTGTGTGTACTGCACAAAATGAACATTGGGCATGGCTGTGAAATACAATAAAGCAGAGGCAGTCTATCTGGGAAAGATGTACTATCTTAGTCAAAGCAAAAACTTAATGAAAGAACTGATAAATATTTGATCTCTGCTGTACAATCAAGATTCTATTAGAAGACATTAATATCTTCTGAGTTTGTCATCTGTGAGTCAATGATTGTACTGTAGGAATCTTCCCCTAATCATATTATGTGTTATTAAGTCATTCATTAAAGGACATAATTATTCACACAAAAATGGGTTCACTTCATAGCTTTTAAATGTACTTTATAATATATGATTTATTTTTAATTAGAGGTCATCTGTTACAACTCAGTTTATTAATGCTTAGCCTTTTATGGATGGAAATTGGCTCCAAATTAGCAGTCTCTAAGCCTAGAATCCTCTTCATCATAATATAATCTACTGTAAATGTATTTAACAAAAATTGAATGTAGTTTCTGGGTAAAAAGAACATTTATAGTCCTACTTACCAACTTCATAACCATTATTTGTGAGCAAATCCTATCTTCTTTATGAAACAAAGACATTCATTTAAGTATCCTTAATCTAAATGGAATTATACTACTAAAATTTTTGCTAGCCATTTTGTTATAAGTTAATTAAAAGCTGACATTGAATTTGATTATGTACATTTATAGTTCTCATAAAGGAGTTCCTTTGAAAAAAATATTTAAATTTTATCATGAAATTTGAAGTTTCTTACAAAAAATTTCCAAAGATACTCTTTAATGTTTTTCAAGGCAGCATGGCTCAATGACTTACAGGGAGATTTGATATTTGAAATTCTAATCTCAGCTTTTAATTCACCTATTGGGTGGTGCTGGGCAAGGCACTTAACCTCATTGATCCTTCATCTGTAAAATTGGAAGGGTAAAAACATGGCTGTAAGGAGCTGTAAATAAACATAAGTAGCTATTAAAGAATGAATTCCAACCTTTATTCTAGATTAAAAAATTAAAGGAATCTAATTGCTATTGTTTAGCATGAATCATCAACCCTGAAGCAAGCAGTTAACAGAAGTATTATGAGTCATGGACCCTTTGTAAGTCTTTGAAACTCATTAATCTGACACAAAGCTGATGGATTAAATTTTAAAAACTGCACTGATTAAAAACAGATCATAAAAATCAAGTTGACTTCATTATTAAGACAGAACATAAATTCCCAAAACATCAAAAACATTGTAATTCATAATCTGTATCTGTGTTTACACTGATTACCATAAATATGATTTGATGCTTCTTGCAGTTAGCTGGGTCAAGGCAGAATAATTAAGTACATATAGTACATGGTACCATGAACAACATATGTCCAAATCAGGGAAAAATGGATTTTAATCTCTTTGTTGCCACAAAATAAGCAAATAGGGGAAAAAAATATATATATATATATTACCTCAGGACTACCCTTCCCAGTGAGAAGTGCAGGTCTGGTGAGAATCTGGGGAAAAAAGGAAGTTTGATTCAAGGTTCTTCTAAATAAATTGGCATGGTAGTGTCCTCTGTCATAAACTTCTTCTCACTCATCTGAGGTATTTGTGTTGGTTGTGAAAAATTCTGAATTCAGGGCAGCCTGGGTGGCTCAGCAGTTTAGCACTACCTTCAGCCCAGGGCCTGATTGTGAAGACCCGGGATTGAGTCCCACATCGGCCTCCCTGCATGGAGCATGCTTCTCCCTCTGCCTGTGTCTCTGCCTCTCTCTTTGTGTCTCTCATGAATAAATAAATAAAATCTTTAAAAAAAAATTCGGAATTCAAATTAGGTAATTTTGAAATTTAGGAATTTCAAAAACATTGAAAGATTGGCCTAGAGGAGAAAATGACTATTTTTTCCTAGTGGTTTAATTCATGACTTCAAATTTTAACTTACTATGTATTACCATTAACATGTAGCATTCTAATGTATTCATAAAACAGAAGAAAACCACAGGATTTCTTTGCAAGAAGTCAACTACAAACAGAATAGGAGTAGGAGGTCTTCTTTCTATATTCTTTTTCAAAAATTATGAGTAAGATACTGATATAGATCAGAAAAAAAATCTCTTTCCCCATAACTACACATGTCAGGATTCATATTGGTGACAAATCCAGCATTTTCTGTTTGAAAGTGGTAAAATGTCTAACTCTCTATGTGTGCCTGCCATTTTTTATCATACTTGCCTTGATCAGCTCCTCATTTGGGGAAGGATAGGTTTTAGCTACAACACTGATGGTTGTGATTTAAGTGAGAGAGAGAAAGCATGCATGGATTGGTAAAATTCCATTGTGACTTGAGACTCTGGGCAAATATCCAGAGACAAATATCTTCCATTCTCATAGATGGAAACTATAGCTCAAGCCAATGGCTTGAGTATTCACCTAATACATTGAAGACAGTCATCACTCGAAGCAATTATTTCAAAAGTTATTTATATTTGCTTTATTATTTGCCTTTAAGTCTAGACACTAGGAAAATATAAAATTATTAACCAAATTAAGAATGTCACTTGAGATTATTTTGCCAGTAAGTTAAAAAAAAGAAACTACCATTGTAGTGACATAAATCAAACAAAACAAAATGTCATTTCATCTCAAATTCCACATGAGAGTTATGAACCATAGTTTTTGACATAGAAGGTACTATTTCCTTTTTTTATTGTGTTTGAAGTTATAAAAATATGTTTATACTACTCAAATCTTTGTATACTAAATGTTTTATCTTATATTTACTAAAAATCTGTATTTTTCTTCCATAGATTTTCTTACTTTGTGCTTAGAAAGCATACTTTTTAGCATTAATAAAAATGGTAGCTAAAAATTCAATGACATACAGCCTATTGACATAGAATTGTAATAAATTTTAAAAATTATCCTCCTGAAATTACTATCATTTGATATACTTAATTTTTTAAAGATTTTATTTATTTATTCATGAGAGACACAGAGAGAAGCAGAGACATAGGCAGAGAGAGAAGGAGGTTTCTCACAGGGAGCCCAATGTGGGGCTCAATCCGGGGACCCCAGGATTAGGCCCTGAGCTGAAGGCAGATGCTGAACCACTGAGCCACCCAGGCATCCTGATATGCTTTAGTATTAAAATCACCTTAAAATCTGAAATATCATGACTTCTCTAATATACTACACGTATTAAGAAAAAGAATACTATAACCTTAATTTCAGCAAAACTTGATTATCTTGCTTGATATTATACACCTCTGCATTGTCTTTCAAAAGCTGAAAATTCAAAGTCTTTGTGGAGAAGAGGTTAATGATAAAATTAGCCTAATGAATTATTTAAAGCAAACCATAAACCTGATAAACACTAATCTCTTATTAGATAAAATAGAAAGAGACAGGCTTTAGGTTTGCATTGAATTGAGTTCAAATCTCAACCCCTCCCTAAAGCTTCCTTATCAGTAGAGTAGAATGTAATGCTTCACCTTCAGGGTTTTTTAGAAAACGAGAAATAAAAATATAAATAATCTAGCCTAGAATTGATCACATAGAGGATGCTGAACAGATAGTAACTCATGTTCTTACAATTAATACATAACTAGATGTTCACTTAATGAGTTTTGCTTAAGCTCTTGAGTGCTAAGACAGAAAAGGAAGTATATACAGGGAGGTATATACTTTCTATGCCCTTGGGGAGTCTAGACATAAATATTTGTTAACAAGCAAGAAGACTTTTGAGAGAACCTGGGTATTGCCATTTCCCCATCATACAGAGAAAGTCTCTAGTGGAAGAGAATGAAACCACTCTGCAGAGAAAGGCAAATGCCTTTCTACGTGTGTGAATGAAGAAAAACATAGGCCATCTGAGTGTTTTAGTCACTTGCAGATTTATCCCGTACTTCTTGTGGTTTAATAATATTTCATCTATTACTTAAAATCTATGAGCCAACAAAAGCCTCAAATTTTTTTAAAAAAGATTTTATTTATTTACTCATGAAAGACACAGAGAGAGAGGCAGAGACACAGGCAAAGAGAGAAGCAGGCTCCCTGCGTGCAAGGAGCCCGATGTGGGACTAGATCCTATGACCCTGGGCTCACGCCCTGAGCCAAAGACAGATGCTGAACCACTAAGCCACCCAGGTGCCCCTCAATTTTTAACTTAAGCCAGGAGGTTAGGTTTTGACCACTTGCAAAGAAAAAAAGAAAACAACTAAATATTTCCATTAGGTCAATAACATGAACTTGAAGAAAACCTACATTTAAGTACTGACTCAGTTTGTAATAGGATGGAGAAAATCACAACCTCTTGAAATCTCATGGTCTGCATGTATAAACTGGGCTTTGTCAAAATTAAGTACTTTTATTTTCATGATTTCTACTTAAAGTAATTTTTAAAAACTCTTTTTCCTAGTTATCTAGTTACTTACATGCATATAGCCAGGGAACTACTGTTTTTATGTGAGGAAAAGACTGCAAATGCCAAGTTAGCAAAGCAAAACCCACAGAATCAATTCAAGGTTCTGACCAAGGACCTCCTGGTTCTAATTTTACCTTCACTGTGTTATTGTGAGATCACAGGTAAATAACTCAATCTTTCTCTTTTCTCAGAGATGATGATAGCCCGAAATGATCTGTCTACCGATATTGTAAAATACCTTCTAAATGTTTAAGTTTGTTATATTATTTATCTTGATTAAATGTGAAGTACAGAGTTCAAGGGTGTTAAATTTACTGGCAATTATTTCCCAATAAAATAGTATAAAATGTTTCCTTCTGGTTTATCGGGGTTTTATTCTCCTTCATATTCTTGTCCTTTGCTATTGGAATGAATAAATGCCAAAGCTTGTGAGTAATTTAAGACAAAATCACATTATTTTAAAATACAGTATCATTCTTCCTTGAAAATACACCAATTCTGGATTCATTTAGGTCTTTGTGTGGTCTCTTAAATATAGAATATTTTGAGTTCTGCTCTCCTTATGTAATTCGTTTAGTTGGTTGCTACCACGTAATTAATATGAAGCTATTCTATTTAGAGTATTAAAAAAGAAACACATATTTGACAGCTTGCATTTTCCAGTTCAGCTACTAATTAAAAAAAAAAAAGAAAGAAAGCTCAGCGCTTATTTGAGAATGTCACTTTGTAAGATCTGCACAATGCGCAAGATATATATAATCATTCAGAGCACCAAAAATAAAATAAAAGGTGACATATGCACTATACAGCCTCACCATCATCTACTCACTTAGAGCTTAAAATTTTTTGATAATATGAATATTCTAGAGACAGATCCTGGAATAGGGAAAAGACAATGGACCATGATAGCAAGCTCTGATGTTAATTTTGTATCTGGCAACTTCTATAATATAGGAATTGTTAAGTCTTATCTGGATAGGACTTTCCTAATCTATAAACCAAAGAATTTTGGGTAAATTATTTTTAGTATCCTTTTGAGTAATACATTTTAGAACCCTAACTCTAAGTATCTTATTTACATTATAGAAGGTTTACATTTTTCCAAATATGAAGTAGAACAAAATATAGTTAGTACTCAACTTTTTGGAACATAATATAATCTTTCAATCATGTTACTGATTAATAATTGAAGAATTGCAAATTACTTGAATAAGCAAAAAATTCTTCAATCACCCCAAGTGTCACAAACATATTCATTTACATGAAATTTTTTTCTTACATCAAATAGGAAAAAATGAACATTAACTTTTTTATGAGTGCAGAAGAATTCTCTATTAGGTATTTACTGGTGGTAGCTTAAACAATACAGCATTGTGTAAGGAATGTTTTACTCAATACTGTTTATATCCTAGAATTACAATATAGGAATTTATTAAGGAAAATTCAGGTTTGTCATGAAGATTTATAGATAAGGATATTCATGGTTGTATTATTGCAAAATAAGAAAATTTACAAAGGCATAAACTGAAGGAATTTTTTGCTCGCAACACACTGGAGGAGATTTACCTCTTACTTACTTTTTGCCTATTACTCTAGAAATCATCTAGCTGCCTACCTACGTTATAGAATATTTTTTATTTTTGCAAAAAAGGAAATCATATATACTATACTGCTACTTTACATATCACAAATACAGTCATATTTACTCCAATAGCCCTAATGACTATGAGATAAAAATCTCACCGTTGAGTTTAACAACTCTCAGTGGTTCCCAAAGGTAGGCATCATGAAGTCTGCAGTTTTATGATGTTATAAGCAATGACTTAATTACTTTTTTGAGGATATACCTATATAAAGTTGTTTTCAGATACTTGTTACGCATATTCTACACAGTGCATATGAAAAATCATGATTTATAATTTTGAATGATTAGCCACTTGAAGTGATTTTCCCATTTCTATTCCTAAAGTCACCTTGGAAATGTCATTATTATTTAGTAAATTAAATAATATTCTGTTTAAAAGTAAATAAAACTTACTTTTAATAAGGTTATCTTAAGGCTTATGGATGCAGTTAAGTGCCTCATATTTTGTTATAGATAATACAACACCAATAAAAAGGATTAAACTAGAAATAAGTTCACACATTTTAAGAACTATTGTACCAAAATTCCACTGATTTATTTAAGATTAATTTTAACTCAAAAAGGAAAAAAAAAATCTGAAATTTAAAAGTATATCATTTTAGGAATCTTCTTCATGTTGGAGCCATAGAAATAAAAATTGGAATCAAGACATGCTTCTGATAAGTTGTTGATGCAAAAAATTATATTTCAACACATTATGTATCTCTTTAATTCCCTTGCAGAGCAAGAGTTTTCACACACAGCAGTTGAAAACTAGGTTTTAAAAAGAATTTCTCTTCATAGTAAAAGATTTTTACTCAAATATCAGTTTAATAACATTGTAAAGTTAATAAGATATTGACAAACAAGGTATTTCTACACTTTATCAAAGAACTACTAGCTATTTCAGGGAAATATATGAAAAGATTTGATTCTATGTCAACATAGACCTTTAATGTCCCCACAAATAACTCTGAATTTAATTTTCATAACTCTATACACTGAGAAAACGACCATTTGTCTGATTATACAGATCTTGGTAATCTTACCTTTATCCTTTATCTGCTCAGGAGCTAAGAGAGTGGGCTCTAAAGCGTGAATCACAGCTTCCTTCAGCTGTGGCTCATAGGCAAATGACGGACTCAGCTCTTCAAGCTTTCCTTGTTTTATGGGCAAACTATAAATACTAAAACGTGTTTACAAAAAACATAGTGCATGCATTAAATATGATCATGCAAGCATGTATAAATGGGACTTAGTATACCTCTTGATAATAATAATATGCTCAATAAAATATTATTATATTTTCCTTTAAGGTATTATATCATTAAATCCACATTCTAAATGTAAGCAAATCACTCACAAGCTTTGTAATTCAACTACTATTAGTTATATTTATATACAATACACCTCAGAATCAAATAAAACATATTAATATAATGTGACACCTCCCAGAAACAATGTACACATTCCAGAACAAACACTCGGACCAGATTACAGGTATCCTAATTCATAGGCCACGGTTTATAATGCTTTTCTGCTTGTACTCAAAAAGTTTTATGGCACTAGTGAGCAGCTGCCAGATGCCCCTGAAAGTGAAATCTATAAGCAGATAGGGCAATGGAGCTCAAGTGTAGCTCCTGGCCCAGCAGTATCAGCATCACCTGGAACTTGTTAGAAATGTTAATATTTAGGCCCCAGGCCAGATCTACTAAATCTGAATTCTAGGGGTGAGGTCCAGCAATGTGATTTTGAGCAGGCCTTCCAGGTGATTCTGATGCAGGCTCTATTTTGAGAGCCACTGGTTTACACTAGATACCAGGTCACTGTTGGCTAGAAAAATCTGGCAAAAAATGTTTGTAAATGTTCAGCTCCTGACAACCCCCAGGCCTCGATATCCTCACAAATAGGAAAGATATAGGTTGTTTCACACCAGAAGGGTCAACTTCACCAACCCCCAGGAAGGAATAAACACAAGAAAAATAGAGAAGGAAGATATTCTTCTCAAGATTAAAACAGACCAAAAACTCCAGAATAACATGAAACAACAAACGAGTCAGCCAAACTGAAAAACATATCCCATTGCTAGAGAGGCGAGTCAATACTTTACATTTTTATTGACACTTTTCCCCCAAGTCCATCAATTTTAGAGGAACAATATTTTGAAAATATATAGTAGGGGCACCTGGTTGACTCAGTGGTTGAGCATCTGTCTTTGGCTCAGGGCATGATCCCAGAGTCCTGGGATCAAATCCCACATCAGGCTACCCACAGGGATCCTGCTTCTCCCTCTACCTATATCTCTGCCTCTCTCTGTGTCTCTCATGAATAAATGAAATATTAAAAAAATATATATATAGTAAACTATTTCACTTAGAAACTGGTTAAGTTACAAAAAAATGAGGTGCTTTAATTTGTGAAGTACTGTAAAATGAATAGCATTATGATTTCCTCTGCTGTCCTATATGGTAGCCACAGACCACATGTGGCTTTTTAAACAAAAAATTTAAATTACTTAAAATAAAAAATTTAGTTTCTCACTTCTAATAGTGTCATTTCAAGTACTTAAACAGTTATATGTGGCTAATGGATAGCATATTTGAAAATCCATGTGTGGGACATTTCCATCATCACTGAAAATTTTGATGAATATTACTGATTTAGGCAAATGTCATGATTTATACTTTGTCTATAATAGGCACTTTGTTTATTTATTTCTTGGCCTAATTACTTAATTATTTATTTCTACTCTGGTTTGTTCCATAAATAATTTAATGCAACACAGATAAAATATGAATAAGCACCTGGAGTAAGCTATGAGAAGACTATAATTACAAAAAAGATAAGAAATACAAGATGAAGTTATGGGACAGGAATCCATGCTTCCTGCAGATTTTCTATAGGTAAAATTAGAAATTATGATTTCTAGTAGCCAATTTAGGAAGGAGGCAAAAACCAAATTGTTATATTTGGGAGGTTCACACAAGAGAAACTGACAAGTACCCCATTCTCCCAGGAGAAAGAAACACAGTTACTCAAGTTCTAAAACTTACCAGATATTTATTTTGTGATTCTCATAAGAAAATATGAATTAAGTATAAAAATATGGTCTTACCATCATTTCTATATTAAAATGATGAATTTCATCAAACTATTTCACATAATGTCCCTCTGTAATATCAGCAATCATACCAATGCTCATTTAGGATAATAAATCCTCTGGGATAACAAATGAATGGAAGCATTTAGCAAACAATGGAGGGTCTAAATTCACAGAACTACTTTAGAATAATTAGTCTTATAGGCCTTCTCTATGTTATTTGGTACACTTATGATTTTAAGAATTTTATAGGTATGTTACAGAACCCCACAAAGGATATTCAAATAAATTTGAATATAATGTAGGGGTTTCATTTAACTTGTACATATGTGTTCACACACCAATTGGCTATTACCCAAGTAATGGGGGCCAGTGAGAATTGTAAATTGTATAGGATATATTTCACAAAGAGTCTCATTCACTTAATATTTGGATAGATGTAATTAATCAATGATTTCAAGATTATATTCTTTGAAAGGTCCCAGAACATCTTGTCCCATTTTTGGTTAAAAAATAAAGTTATATACTTTACATGCCAACCAGGAAAGAGGCTGTATTAGTCTCTTGCTTTGAAAATTGATGAGATTGAAAATTATGTGTAACTGAATAAAAAATCAGTCTACTTCCCAATATTTATTTATATACGGGAATGATCTTGGGCTAGAACCTTTGCAAACACTCAATGAATACTTGTCTACTAGCATGAGTAACATCACTAGCAACCAGGGGCCTGGTGGACAACTAGTGTTTAAAGATAACTCATTGATAGTACAACGTTAGGCTGGATGGAAGGGGTATTGGGTCATGCCAAAGAACTTAGATTTGGCCCCTTCCATTTTACTGGAAACTAATTTCAATATATTTGCAAAAGATACAAATATATAAATAGGTATGGCATGGCTGACAGAATTTAAATTAAAAAAATATATCAGACAAAAATGTTCAATATAATTATTTGTTAATATTTAATATGTATGAAAGTGTTAATATTAATCTAAGTGTTAAACTTAATTAACTATATGCTTAAGTCTTTTATAACAATTTTTGTGTGTATTTTGTTTAAAAGTAAATTCATTATGAGCCATAAATGATATGGGCTGCTACAAAGTCTAATGCCTTTTTTTTTTTTTTTGGTCATAGCAATAAAAGCCTCATGTAAAGTTCAAGGAAATACTGAGAAATTATCACTGGGCTCTGCACTGATATTTTGTTTGTCTGAGCAGCAAGTTTTAAAACAGACGCTGACAAGTTATTGATGTCTAAAAACATATGCTAAGATTGATGAAAGTCATCTGAGTAGCATTTGCAATAACAATGAGATTGAGATGACAATCAGAGCGGCTGGAGGAAACTCAACCTGGCAAGCCAGGATGTTATTTGGGAATGGTGAAACACAGAGTAATGGATCTAGGATTAATGAGGTGAGTATTCCTCATTTTAGAAAGCCATTATCATAGAGAAGTTACAACATCAAGCTAAGGAAAGTGAAATTGTCAAGAGAAAGCAGAGTCCCCTTCTTACAGGAATTGGTTTCCAGACTGGACAGTAGTTTTCTGGGAGCAGATGTTCAGGTGGACCCTAACAAGGACGGTGGGACAGACTGGGTATTTAAGAATAGGTGGAAATCTAGAATTTAGAATTGAAGTGTCCAGGTAGAGCTAGATTAACATTATTTAAGATAAATGCATGAATTTAAGTAATTTAAGAATTACTTAAATCATTTTTGTTTAAGTTTAGGTAATGATTTATGGCTATTACACTAATTAAATGACAACTGAAACACAGTTCTACCCTCCTGCATCCTTGGCAGAAATTGCTATATACTCCTGACACTCTTACTCACTGAGAAGTCACATGGCCTACAAATCATTTTTATTTTTAAAACAGCACTTCAGGGATCCCTGGGTGGCGCAGCGGTTTAGCGCCTGCCTTTGGCCCAGGGCGTGATCCTGGAGACCCGGGATCGAATCCCACGTCGGGCTTCCGGTGCATGGAGCCTGCTTCTCCCTCTGCCTGTGTCTCTGCCTCTCTCTCTTTCACTGTGTGCCTATCATAAATAAAATAAAATAAAAAAATAGTAAAAAAAAAAAAAATAAAAAAAAAAAAATAAAACAGCACTTCAGGTCAACACTACGTTCAGAAGAACTAGAACATATAAAATGTAGAGACTGTGTAGACTGGTATCGAAGAAGGCGGGAGGGATTAAAAATAAGAAGATAGGAATGTGAACGGTAAAATATTCATATGGCATCTTACCATTCTTGAAGAGAGCTCTTACCTGGCATTCACAAAAGCAATAATCAGCGTAAATATGATGGTTATAAGCACAAACTCAGGAATCAGTTTGAATCCTAGTTCCATCAATTACCACCTGTACTAACTTAGCAAATTGTACAGCTTCTCTATACCTTTCATTATCTGTAAAATAACTGGGATGTTGTGAGAAGTAATGAGTTAATACATCTGAATTGGTGATAGCAGTGCGTGGTGCAAAGTCAAGGCTCTAGGAATACCAACTATTATCATTACAAATGTTTGAATATAATTTTAAAACAGACAAGGTTGGCAAGACAAGGTAGCAAACTATCACAGCATATGTCTGGAATAAAATTAAGCTAGATTTGAATTGTGCCTCTGCCATTTATTAGTGGGATGTTTTTAGCCAATTTAAGCATTAGTCTCCTCACTTCTAGAGGGAAATCACCCTACTTGCCTCTTAATTTATTATAAGGTTTAAGCACAACACACACACACACACACACACACACACACAGAATTCATAATACAGAATTTGAAATAGAGCAGAATCTTGATAAATGAATGGTATTAAGATCATTGTTGTTGTTTTTTAAGATCATTGTTGTTAACACAAGTTATGAACTTGAGTCACCTCACTGTTTCTTTGCCATAGAATGAGTGAACTATAATCTTTGTCATATAAAATATAAGTAAAACTTAATGTGAAATAAACCTTATTTGAAGTTGTTTCCTTGCCAGAGTTGCAAGGACATATAACTTCTGAATTTGTCAATAATATTTTTCACATAATTTGCCCTCCTTTCAAGAAAGAAGAAAGGCAAGTATCAACAATGGCAGCCATGCATGTGTGCGTGTGTGTATGTATATATATATATATACACATACATATATATATAGTGACAATCAATGATAATTGCATTTCAAAATGTCTAAACAGCAGTTTAAAAAAATAATTGTAGATTTACTATTGTTGTTATTTAGAAATATCTCCTCAAACTTATCTAAAACCTTTTGCGTTTAAAAATTTTCCACTCCAATATCCGAGGCTAAAAATAAGTGAATAATGCACGATCAAAGGAGTGATTTTAATTGCTTTTCTCTGACTTTAATAACTTGAAGCACAGAATTTAATAACCTCAAGCACTGGAGGAGTCTATCAAAATGTCAATGAAATGCCTATTAAAACAGAGATAAACAAAGCACAGATACCATACTAAGTGTAGCCCAATCCTGATAAGTGGTAATAAAATTTAACTGGGTGCTTTTGTACTGAATTTTATCCGAAAATCTCAGTGACTTTTAGAAATGTTAATTTAGTCCCAGGTCATTATTTTGAGGATGTTTTGAAAGAATCGGGGTATCCTTTCTTCTAAAGCAGAAGCACAGTGTGTTGGGGGGAATCCTTACACATCTACTTGTTACTGGAAAAAAATATAAAGACTAGACCAACAGATCCAGAGATTATCAATGGGAAAATAGAATTTTGTCTGAAGATTCTGAAGCGTACATTAATCTGCTTAGAAGTTTGATATATGATTATAACTTATAATAGCTATTTAAATGTTTGGGGAAAAAAGGTTGTGACTCATGTGAGATACGGACCTGAGGACTGGATAGCCAACCAGAGTCTCTTTGGAACAATAATTGTATGACTTTCACGTAAAAAATGCAGGAATAGCTCTAAAGTGTTGTGATGTAGAGTTTGTTGTACCATTTCTCTTTCTATAGCTTTTTCTTCTCGATCTTCAAATACATTCTTTAAGAGTTCTTACCTGCCAACACACCCCTTCCTCTCCAACATTTCTGGACTGTTCTCTGCATACAGCTAGATGGTGATATGAAGGAAATGTGTCTTAAGTAATGGAAATGTAACCTAGTTTTCAGAAAACTTGGGCTTTTAGCACATATTTTTATTATTGTGGGAAATACCAGAAAGGGAGACAGAACATGAAGACTCCTAACTCTGGGAAATGAACTAGGGGTGGTGAAAGGGGAGGTGGGTGGGGGGTGGGGGTGAATGGGTGACAGGCACTGAGGGGGGCACTTGACGGGATGAGCACTGGGTGTTATTCTGTACATTGGCAAATTGAACACCAATAAAAAATAAATTTATTATTTAAAAAAATCTCTTAATTTGAGTTATCTTTGTGAAATAAAGAGCTGGAGTTAAAATTTCTTCTGAATCTAACCCAATTATTGATATTTTCATAATCTGGTATTAATGCACATAAATATGCAAATGCTTACCACACTGACTTTAAAGATCATTCAAGAAAAAGTTGAGTGATTTTTATTTATTTTTTGTTTAGCTTTGTTTTATTTTTAGACAGTGTAAAATACTGATGTGGCAAATTTAAACCAGTAAAGAGTTTCTTTTTTATGGAGGAGGAAATATTTCCTGTATACTTTACATGATAGCTACCTAGTAATTGTATAAATATCCATCTCCATCTTTCTATTAGCCAGATAGGCTATGTTCTGCTACCCTAACATGTAGACTAATTTCAACAGAAGAAGTTTATTTCTTAATTACATGCCTCATGTGGGTTGACAGTGGAAGCCTCTGCTCATTGCTATCACACACAAAATCAGGCTGTTTAAAGGCCTCATTCTGACACATGCTTCACAATTACTATAATATGAGAAGAGAAGGCCAGAAAATTGGCCATCAAAAATAAACTCTCTGGCCCAAAATGACACACATCACATATCTACTCATATATCACTGGTTAGAAATAATCACATGGCTATATACAAGCTCAGTGACAAAAAAAAAAAAAAGGTGTTCATACACTCAACATTGACTAAAAATAGCAAGTTAATTATGTAAAATGTGTCTAATTGTGCATCAACCTATTCATCTTTTTTGCATAGTGCAATGCACTGGATATCTTTTTCACTGAATATCTATGGCAACTTTGAAGGTATTCTCTAAACCTGGACTCAACCAACACTTGAGAGATTAAAACATCAAAATGCATTACAAGGATCATTGAACAAAGGGGGATTTTGAATATGAAGCTGGTATTTCATTTTGAAAGTATCAGAACTTGCCAATGGAGTTAGGACCCTGGAGTACTGTAACTCACAATCCATGCCCTAGAATTTCATGCCTGTTGAACCAGAACTCAACAATAAAAAGAGATCTAATTGCTCACCCTAGAGATGTTTTCTAATTCCTTAAGATCAATCATTCATGAGCTGAGATTTATTTAAACATACCCATGGCATGAAAGAGTCCATGATACTTCCTAAATACAAGATTCTATGTCTCAAAAACGAAAATTGAAACGGGATACTCTTTCCCACATCGAAATTAACTTATAAATAAAATAGAAAGTTCATACTTCTACTTCGCAGTCATATTTCAAAGTCATCAGATTGAATCTGAAGAGGTTATTAGAAAATGTTCTTCCTTTATCATTTAAACATTATTTTAAAGAAGATTATAATGAACATTCATTTTATACAGTAAGGCTGAATCATAGCTACCAAACAAACCTGTGGCCTTCCTATTACAATTTTAAACACCAGTACATCAGGTGTCATTTATTTTGTCACCGTAGCAACCCACACTAAACACATTATTCTGAGAGAATAACTGTCTCATAATACATCAGGTATCTAATACTTCAGGTATCTATGATGCTTCACGACATGGATTGAAACATTCTAGAAATATAAAGAAAATGTTTAGAAGAGTCATGTCTTGTTTTCAAGAAAAGCAGTATTTATTTTAGTTAGGTGAACAACTTCTAGTTTGTACACAGGTTTTGTCATAAAATCTTATTTATAGGTATGTTATTTGGGGTTCTAAATTGGTTTTCTCAAAAGTGCAATGCAATGTTATGTCTAGCAGTTTCTTCTCACAAAATTCCATTTAGCCCATGTTGTATTTGAGCTAAATTACTGATATAGCTCCTCTATTCCGGATCTAACATAAAATTTACCAAAAGATGCATGAGGGAGAAAAGAGAGAAATGGGATTTCCTAAGTATTGAAATAAGAAGTATTCATCTTGGGACACTTGGGTGGCTCAGCGGTTGAGCATCTGCCTTTGCCTCAGGGTGTGATCCCGGAGTCCTAGGATTGAGTCCCACATGGGGCTCCCTGTGGGGAGCCTGCTTCTCCCTCTGACTGTCTCTGCCTCTCTCTCTCCATGTCTTTCATGAGTGAATAAATAAAATATTTTTTAAAAAAGAAGTATTCATCTTCAGCTTCTTCCTATATAATTCCTTTGCGCCTCTCCAACCTCCATGAACTTCTACCCCTGCTTCAGGCACTCATCTCACACCCTTGAATCACCTTAGCCTCCCAGATTAGATTGTGATGTTTTGGAGTTAGGACAGTAAGCAAAAATATGGAGGTTAATTCAAATAACTTTCCGCATTTCCTCTGATCTTAGGTTTCACGGAGATAAAAATACATTAAAAAGAATTTACATTAACATATTTATGACCAATGAATGTAGCAAATCTCAATAATAGGCTTTACAGACAGGTCTAAAAAGATAGAGAATTCCAGGCTCTGTTAGAGAGAAATTTGTGTTAGTAGCCTTAATACTCATGGTATATTTTTGGGAGTCTGTACTTTTCCTAAGCACTACTAACTTATCAGATTTTTTAATAGCTTTATTGCTTCATCTACATATTACAGATTCTCTAAAAGTTATATGCATTTCATATTTAATTAGAGGTTAATAGATTCTTATAAATTTCAACAATCAATTTATTTTTATGATTTATTTTGTATTCTGATTGACATACATAATTAATCGGTAAAATGTTATTTTTTAAGATTTTTGCCTTGTAAACTCAAGAAACTCTCTAATTAAAATTATTCATAAACTTGATAGAAAAATAATAAGGTAATTTGAATATGAATTAAGCTATGCAAAATATCTAATAGTGTCTAAAAATCCATATCATATTTAAAATTTAAAATAAGAAGTAGCTCAACTAAATAGTAAATACTAAAATTCCATGTAGTATGATATAATGGTGATGGTATGTATTACACTTTTTTGCTGAACAATTAGCCAGGACATGAGTAAATACCCAAAAGAGTCCCCAAAAGAAAGTGAGAGTAAAAGGCAAAATCTGAAAAAGATATTAACAATACATTTATGTGACCAGGGTTTAGTATTCAGAAATAATACAGGACTATAAATAAATAAAATACTCTAAGAATAAAATATAAAGAAATATGCCATATTAATATGAAAAAATCAAATACCATAAAGAACATTAGATCTTGATCATAATTTTTACAGTAGCTTTAGGAACCTCCTTAAACTTTGAACCTTAAAAATGAAATCACTTTGATTATTATTTAGCATTTCCATTTAGGCAATGGAAAGGAAATTTCCCAAAGGAAATTTCCTGGGTATCTTCCCAATCTATCAGAACTGAGTGTTGTTCACTGCCCAAGGCACTTATACACAGCAAATGGCATGTGGATAAGATCAAAGAAGCAAGAGTAGGTGAGAGAGTTTTCATACCCCAATGCAGGTCTGACATCTGTAAAAGAAGAGTGGGAGGAAGGAGGATTGGGTAGGAGGACTCTCAGGCTATATAGTGTAGAACATAGAAACACTTTTATGAGACTAGATCATTTGGTCTATTCCAGTTCTGAAAAATTAGATGTTGAGATGTCTTATGTTTACTGCCCTGAGTAAGAATAGTTCACTCCTCAGAGAACTGAACTATTGCTTACATGCATCAGACCAGCTTATTAATTTACCAAATGCTTATGCTGATTATATATGTGTATGTATGTGTGCATACACATGCACACAATATATATATCTTGGTACTAATAACTCATCAGTATTACTGATGAATATGCTACACGGTAGAGTCATAAATATAGATGAAACAAGGTAGTTTCATTTGGTCATTTGCTTTGCTCTACCAAGTATATTCATTAATTCCACTTATTTTTATTGAGCACTTATATGGTGCAGAAAACTTTGCTAGGTCCTAGAGAAATAATATCCAACCAAAACTCATTTGATTCCTCATGGAGAGCACTTCCTAGTGAGCTGTTTATCACTTATTGCATAGAAGGAAGGAAACCAAGTGTATATGACAGTTTCTTCTTAAACACACACACACACACACACACACTAATCTTACTCAGACGTTATTAACTATTTTTAATTGATTTTTAGAACTATATAAATAATTTGCCCTGGAGCATCAAGAGGAAGACCCATCTCTTTCAATCCCATTCATTTCAGAGACGAATAATTGTGTTAGCTTAATTGCTGCTTTAATTTGTGTCAGTTTTCATTTGGTTCTTACGGGTGGAGCAAATTAGTATTTGTGTCAAGAAATCTAGCCTCTTCTTTTTCTATTTTTTTAAGATTTTATTTATTTAGTTATGAGAGACACACAGAGAGAGAGGCAGAGACATAGGGAGAGGGAGAAGCAGGCTCCATGCAGGGAGCCTGATATGGGACTCAATCCTGGAACTCTGGGATTGCAGCCCGAGCCAAAGGCAGATGCTCAACTGCTGAGCACCCAGGCATCCCTTCTTTTTCTATTTTTCTATCTGTCAATACAAAATGGATTGTAGCAATACTCATAATTAGTCTTATAGCTGATTTTCCTTCCACTCTGTATGTATCATAGCTATAGGGCTGCAACACAACTTAATATTTGGTATTTCGTAAAATATAAGATAAAATTTTAAAATTCAAAATATTCTCTTAGGATCCTTGATCCAAGGACTTCATTCCTTAACTTTACATGAATTATGTGAGCTTTAATTGAATCATGACCATGGTTCAAATTGAGAACTTGAAATATTGGCAAGAGAGTAAAGAATTATTGCAAAGTGTATATAGAATTACTGCAAAATGTACACAAACTCAATTCAGTATTTAGCATTCAATGTATATCAATTGAGACATCACTGAGCAGTTTTATGAAATAATTTGTCAAATGAGTTTAGAAAATCTTGTGTTCAAGTAAACTATGAATAGATTTCTTTGCTGAACAATTTCTCTGAAATTTTATTATATTAATGTACAATTTCAAATTTTTAGAAAAGACTTTAATCCATAGCTTTTCTCTTTTTTTAAAAAAGATTTTATTTATTTATTCATAAGAGACAGAGAGAGAGAGAGAGAGACACAGGCAGAGGGAGAAGCAGGTTCCATTCAGGGAGCCCGAGGTGGGACTCAATCCCACCAGGATCAGGCCCTGGGCTGAAGGCGGCGCTAAACCGCTGAGCCACCAGGGCTGCCTGCTTTTTTCTATTAATATTAATTTGTTCTTATCCCTTTTCTCCATGGTTTATAACACCTATTGACAATGTAATACATTTAATTTGTTCTGGCTTATAATTACAAAATTTTCAGAATTAAAAATTTGACTTGACTACATGATTATATTTAAATAATAGAAGATACAAGTAAAAAGTTTCTTTCTTACCTATTGTTCTTATTGTTTTCGAACCAAAACATGGCAAAGCACCAAGGAGAGGATCCATGATGTTTTTATATATAATCCAGGACCATGAAAAATATCTAGGCTGCCTAAGGTTTGAAAAAATAAACAGAGATATGAATAAATCAGAAGGAGGTCAGAAATATAGAAATAAGTAAAGTTGAGGAGGAAATGGTTAAAGTTAGTATGTGTGACAAAAACAATGGGAAAGAGGCAAAAGCATAAATAAAATGTCATGGATATAATTTAAAAAAAAATAGAAATGATTGGGGTATGGAGAGACCAGTACCTGATTTTTGTCAAATGCTGAGAGGTGAGTTGAGGTTTGTGATCTAATGCCAACAATTTAACTGGACAACTACGTCTTTCTGACCATCCCTCCAGGTTGTACAATAGTAATTGTTGCAGGATGTATTAAGGGTTCCAATAAAACTTGAATATCTTTACCATCTCAAAATATATATAAAAGAAATATTTAATTATAATACATTTCAATAAGATGAAATAGGCAATCATTTCCTGAAAAATGTTATCGTTATGGAATTACTGAAATATTTATAAAGTTGGAAGTTACAGTTATTTGCATATATGAGCACTCTTAATTGCATTTGCATACATGTCATTATAATTATTCAACTTGCATATAAATTGAATGATTGGATTATATTATTTGAATACTTTAGAAGAATTGCAGAATTATAGCAGTATTTTGCAGGAAAAAACATTTTAACCTCCAAATATATGACTAACTGCTCTTTTAAATTTTATTTTATTATGAAATATATCATTATCACCAACTTGTGTATATAAGGAACATTTTGTGGTTAAAGAAGAATAATGAAATAAACCCCCTTAATGCTGTACATAGATTGGCAAATAAAATGTTACCAGTATCTTTGATGTCCTCAAAGTAGCTCTATCCAAATGTACCCCTATTCTTCCAAAAAAAAATGCCAATCAGTAATGTGTTATTTTACCCATTTTTTTTAAAATGAGGGAGGGAGAGAGGGAGCAAGAGAGAGAGTAAAGGGAGATAGAGAATCTTAAGCAGGCTCTACTCCCAGTGCAGAGCCTGACATGGGGCTTGATCTCACTACCCTGAGATCATGACCTGAACCAAAATTAAGAGTAGGACACTTAGCTGACTGAGCCACCCAGGCATCCTTATTTTTATCCATTTTAATCATGAGATAATTAGACATAAAAATACAAACAGAGAAAAGTGAAGAAAATTAAAATGGCAATCTCCATTTATCAAAGAAAAAGACTCATGTAACCTCCAACTAGGAAAAGAAAATATAATGACCACCAATAAAGCCTCTCTTGTGCCAATAAAGCCTCTCTTGTGGTCCTTCTCAATATTTCACCCCCCGCCCAAAGTTAACTATATACTGACTTTTTATTTTATAGTAATTATGGCCATGAATTTCTTTAGAGTTTTATCATCCCAGCAAGCATCTGTTAAGACTTTGGTTTAATTTTGGTGACTTTAGAACTTCATATAAGTGAAATCAACAGAATATATGTTCTTTTGGGTCTGGATTTTTTGTTCAATATTCTACTAATGTATTATATGTAGCTGTATTTCATATATATTGCATTATTGAATGCCACTGTAGGATTTTATCACAATATATCCATTCTAAGTGCACATTTAGAATGTTGCAAGTTTTTAGTTATTTTTCCACAACTTAGCCATGGCTATTCTTGTACAAATTACTCAGTGTACATATGTAATAAGTTCATTTGCCTGTATCCAGGTATGAAGTTAAAAAGTGGTATGGCATATGTACCAGTACTAGTAGAAATCTGCTTTCTTAACTGGTTGTAAAATTTATCTCTAACCAGGAAAAAGAGCCATCAGAAGCTTATAAGATTTCCTATCCAGATCCTTACCAACTTGTTTTTGGAATTAAAATTATTTTAATATATATAAATCTTGTGGTGATACAATAATGTATCATGTTTTAATTATAGTTTTCATCTAATTTTTAATTTTACATTTTTTGTACTGTGGGTTTTTTTTTTTAGTTTTTATTTAAATTCCAGTTAGTTAACATGCAGTGTAATATTAGTTTCAGGTGTACAACACAGTGATTTAATATTTAAGACAAAAAAAAAACATGTGATTTCACTTATATGTGGAATTTAAGAAATAGACTATGGGTTTTTTTTCGTGAAAAGTTTAAGTGTCTTATACAAACTAGTATACATCTCAATGAATTTTAACAAACTAACATATCTATGAAAACAAAAGTTAGATAATGGAACAAATATTACCAACATCCCAGAAGATGTCTGTACCCCTTCTAGTGATTTCCCCTGGTAACCATGATACTGATCTCTAACTCCATAGGTTAATTTTGCCTGAAATCATCAATGTTTCATGTCTCCCTATATAATTATTCCTATCTGGTAATTTTTCATAATTTTCCATTCTAACTCTGGCTTGGTTCAGAGTCACACTGTGGGATGACTGCAAAAATAATTTAAGCACATACTGAAATACACTTCCCCAATTGGGCTTTTCTTTTTGCTCTCAGCCATTGACATGAAAACCTTCCACAAGTGACCTGAGAGAAAACGAGAAACACATGAAAAAAAGGAGTCGCTCAGTATTTCCAGATGAAGCCAATTTTTTCACTGATGTTTGGTCTTGTTACTTCCTTTCTTCCACTGTTTTTGAGTGAATTTTCTTCTTTTTTAAGGTTCTTTAAGTGGATGCTTAGATCAATGTTTTTAAGACACTTTTCTTCACTAATGTATGCACGTTAGGGAACATATTTTCCTCTAAATACTGCTGAGGTACATTGCTCAGATGTTGATATATCATAACTTAGTTAATCCACTCAAAATGGTTTTTAATTTCCCCTCTTTTTTCTTTACTCACAAGCTATTTAGAAATATATTCCTTAATTTCAAATCAGTTAGGGTTTTCTATTTGTCATTTTGTTATTGATTTATACTTAGTTCCACTCTAGTCAAAGAAAATACTTTGGATAATTTAAGTTTAATGAATTTAAGATAAAGCTTATTTTATGACTCATTATGACACAAATTTTTCTTGAGTTTTGCATTTCATTTTTGCAAAGCCAAAAATCTTGTATTCTGACATTGTTCAATACAATATCCTATAAGTTCTAGCAGATTGCTTTATTATATTGTGTTTTTTTTCATAAAATCAGTCTATTCCATTTAATTTTTTCTGCTTGTCAATTATTGAGTGAAGTATATTAATGATTTTTCCTGATTTGGGATCTTTTTGTTTCACTTTTCAGTTTAGTACATTGTTTATATTAAATGTATGTTATTGAATGCATAAATATTTAAAACTATTAGTTGAAAACAAGTAAATTGATCTTAGTTCGTCAACATTAGTATAAATCTCCTTTATGTGTCCCTATTAGCTATTTTTGCCTTAAACTTTAACCTACCAATAGCATAGTTACACCAGATAGGTTTGTTTTGTCTACATTTTCTGTATTTTCAAATTTACATTTTGTATCTATTGTACTTTTAATTTTTAATTAGGGAATTTGCATTTGATGAAATCACGGGCATATGATGCAACTGCTTATTTTTGAACCCAAGAATTAAAAGACATGGCCTTCTGTCTCTCTGGCCAATTAAATGAATGAATGTTATAGATGTTGTTTTCAGATAGAAACACAAAATTTCCAGTTAAGATATTATACAACTCTTTTCCCTCTAGCACACCAATCATGGAAACACAGGGTTAGAGCTTCCTTAATCTGTGATCCTTAAGGGAGGATGGTGTAAAGCAGATTCTCAACCCCAGCAATACATGATGATACTGTGGGCATGAAATGAATATTTGCCCTTTTAAGTCTCTAAGATTTTGAGTAATTTGAGCCTAGCCTATGTTCAGTGGTGGAGGAAGTTCTACATTATGGATTCAATTATAGAATTATTTGAATTTGCTACTTTATCTTCATTTCCTTACAACACTCATTACTCAGTTTTTAAGTTACATTTTTTTTTCTAGGATCTTTCCATATTACTTTTTTATTATTGGCATAAAATTATTTAGAACTTACTCTGAGAATCTCTGCAATTTTATTTGTAGTGATTATCCATTTGTTTCATGATGACCCATTGTTTTTTTTTTTTTTTAAGATTTTATTCATTTATTCATGAGGGACAGAGGGAGAGAGAGAGGCAGAGACACAGGCAGAGGGAGAAGCAGGCTCTATGTAGGGAGCTTGATGTGGGACTCGATCCCAGGACTTCAGGATCATGCCCTGGGCCGAAGGCAGACGCTCAACCACTGAGCCACCCAGGAGTCCCAACCCATTGTTTGACAGTGTTACTGTGTCTTCTTTTTTTGTATTAATCATTCTTACAAGATACTTATCTTAGAAGATATTATAGATTAACTCTCTGTGTGTTTGTGATATACATTATTAATTTCTGCTGCTATTTTTAATATTTTCTTCTATCTACACTTTCTGGGTTTAGGTTTCTTGTTGAATAACTTCTTGAAATAAGTCATTGATTTTACAGCATGTCTCTTTAAAAAAAAAAAAGATTTATTTGTTTGTTTGTTTCTTAGTTTGAGAGAGTGAGAAAGCAAGACAGCAGGAGACAGAGCACAAGCTGGGGGAAAGGCAGAAGGCAAGCCAGAAGCAAACTCCCTCTGGAGCAGGGAGCTTGGGGTGGGGCTCAATCCCAAGATCCTAGGATCATGACCTGTGGCAAAGGCAGACAGTTAACTGGCTGAGCCACTCAAGTGTCCTACCTTTTTCTTTTTCTAATATATATTTTTATAGTGATATATTTTCTTTGAACATGATTTTTATGTGTCCTGGATATAAATATTTTAATTATTCTTCAGTCCAATATATTTTCTAATTTCTATATAGATTTCCTTTCTGATACATATTCCTAGAAGTATGTACCTTACTTTCTAAATTTCTAAGATATAACTGTTTTTATTCTTGTAATTGTTTTCTTACTAGATTTTTCCATGGTCAGGAAGCACAATATAAATCATTTAAGTGTTTTGAGATTTGGACTCTCCCATGAGAAACTATAGCATAAACTGTATTCTCATGGGATTCTCTGCTTAAATTTGTGTAACTTTTGAGGTCTAAACATTCTGAATAGAGAATGTGCTTAAATTGGTTCTGTCTTTAAAAAAAAATGGTTCTGTCTTACTAATATTCCTGTACTCTATAGAAACAGATATTCTCTGGCCATAAAGTATTCCCAATGAAAATATTTCAAGAAAAGGAGATGACAACCTAACAACTTATATGAGGAAACTAGGTACTTTGGGTTAAAAATGGCAGAAAAACAATAAAAGCAGAAATATACCCCCCAAGACATTATGTATTATAATTTCTAAAGTAATATTAAATGACTGTATTGATGTATTTAAAACAATGAATGCTTCCCCCACAAAATAGATTCTAAAAAAAAAAGAGAGATTTTTTTAGAATAACCACAGCTGAACAAAATTCAATAAACTATAATATAGACCTCAATAAGTTTATTCATAATCTAATTCAGAGAGAAAAAAAAAGGGATAGAAGACATGGAAGATGGTAGGGAGTTCTAAAGCACATCTACTTCTATAGAGAGATAAAATAGAATGTAGAAGTGATAATGTGGGGATGCCTGGGTGGCTCAGCAGTTGAGCATCTGCCTTCGGCTGAGGGCGTGATCCCAGGATCCGGGATTGAATCCCACATGGAGCTCTCTTTGAGGAGCCTGCTTTTCCCTCTGCCTATGTCTCTGCCTCTCTCTCTCTCTCTCTCTCTCTGTGTGTGTGTGTGTCTCATGAATAAATAAATAAATCTTAAAAAAAAAGAAATGATAATGTGAAGGGTGACTAAAAACAATAATCATTAAATAAAATTTGTGGAAAAAGGCTTAAAATAAAATACTGGGAAATACAGATAAGGGCTGGTTAGAATTTTTCATATTGATTGGGAGGAAAATAAAGAAGGTATGTTAAAATACCGAGGATTCTACTAAGTTTAGACAGAGGGTATATAACATTCAATCAACTAGAAGGCAGAGCAAAACCAATTTAACACAAAGAGAAAACATGGCTAGGTCTCAAGAAGTGACTAACCATCAAGAAATTTAATCAGTACACAAAAATATCCCACAATGAAAGTCTCAGGACTAGATGGATTTGCTAGTGGATTACAGTAAATAGTCTATAAAGTCTTCTCAAAAACAAATCTAAAAGAGAGAGAGAGAAATCCCCAAACTCATTAGGTGAGGCTTACATAACCATGGTACCAAAATTTAGACAATCCTAATGACACAACTGAGCATGGATTGAAACATATTAAATCAATTTATTAGTAAATTGAAATTGAAATTATTTATTAATTAATATATTATGATCATATATTAACCATAATCAAGTTTGAAAACTAATTCAAACTTAGAAGTATAGATGATATCAGAAAACCTAACAATGTAATTCAATCTGAAGGGGAAAAATTGTATGATGATCTCAACAGCTAAAGAAAATGTTTTGGATAAAGATTTTAAAACTTTTGATTGTATTAACTAAAAAAACCAAAATAGAAGAGGGGTACCTTGGTGGAACACTCAGTTAAGCCTTCAACTCTTGATTTAAGCTCAGGCCATGATCTTGAGTCATAGGATGGAGCCTCTAGTTGGGCTCCAGCTCAGTATGGAGGATACTTAGCAATGAATTTATGTCAAAATTCTAAAGCACATGTCATAATTATTGATGAAAATAATATTAATTATTATTATTTGTGAAATTTTAGAAGATTGCCTTTTGGGTTTATTGTTGTTGTTATTTTATTTATAATTATTTTATTTATCCATTTGAGAGAGAGAGAGCACATAAGCAGGGGGAGGAACAGAGAGAGAAGGACAAGCAGACTCCATGTGCAGCACTGAGCCTGACATGGGTCTCGATCCCATGACGCTGAGATCATGACTTGAGCAGAAATCAAGAGTTGAGGGCTCAACCAACTGAGCCACCCAGGTGCCCTGAGGATAGGTTTTTGAAATCAAATTAGAAATGATGCTTATTATTAATCCTACTATTTGAGATAGTTCTGACATACTTTGTGGGTAGATTTAAGACATAAAAAAATAGATGTAATCATTGTAATTAAAGAAAAACTATCACTTTTAAATATAATATAACTACCAATGTGGAGAAATATAGATAATTTGAGCTCTTATAAGGTTGTCGACTACAAGGTTGTCTTTCTGTATGTCAGTAACATCTATGTAATAATGTAATAAAACATATCATCCATATACTAACAAACTTAACAGATGTTTAGACATGAACTAAGATCACATAAGTCCTCCCTGGAATGAAAAAAAAGAATTTTGAAGACTAATGAAAAGACAAAATACGTTATCTAAATTAAAACAATAACATTATTTTTTAAATATTTAATTTATTTATTTATGAGAGACACAGAGAGATGGAGACACAGGCAGAGTGGGAAGCAGGCTCCCTGTGGGGAGCTCAATGTGGGACTCAATTCTGGGATCCCAGGATCATGACTTGAGCCAAAAGCAGACACTCAACCACTGAGCCACCCAGATGTCCCACATTCTCTATTTTTTGATATGATATTTTAAATTTGGTAAGATATGAATTATCCTCAAAATACCCAATAAAGTACTTATATTTTCAGTCCATTCACACACTTTGGAATGTGTGTGAATGATAACTATGCCCTAGTGTGCAAATGGCTAAAATAAGGGAAAAAAAAGACAATACCAACTGTTGTGGAGGATGTAGAACGAATGGAATTCTTGTAAACTCTTATAGATTAAAATACACTTACTCCATGATCCAGAAATGTTACTTCTCTGCATTTAATCAAAATAATATGTGAATAAGAATATTTTTATATTCTTTTTCCATAATAGCCCCAAAGCTAAAAAATCCAAATATCTGTTAAGAAGAAATTTGGTAAACAAATGTTTGTGTATCTATATAATAAAACACTACTATGTCTTAGAAATGAATACACTGTTGATAAGTGTAAATCTCAAAGCTCTATGTGGACACAAAGTGCTTAGGTCTTCATATGTGACATGCAAAACTAATCAATGTCCCTAGAAATCAGAACAGCAGTTGTATCATTGCCTATGGGAAGGACTGGCTGGTTCACAAAGATTGCCTGAGAAAGAACACAATTTTTTTTTCTGTTGATCTAAATATTCTATATTTCGATCAAGGAACATTCATATGGGTATATTCATTTGTCAAAACTCACTAAACTGTACACTGAAGATTTTTCCATTCCACTTTATTTAAATTACACTTTAGTTTAAAAAGACATACATTTAGAGCACCTTTGTGGCCCAGTTGGTTAAGTGTCCAACTCTTGACCTCAGCTCAGGTCTTGATCTCAGGGTTGTGAGTTCAAGCCCTGTGTTGGGCTCTCAATGGGCATGAAGCCCACTTAAAAACAAAACAAAACAAAACAAAAAAAACAAAAAAAACAAAACCAGCCATATACATTTAAAACATTACAAACAAAGATATACATTAAACAATTTAGAATGGTTTACTATAGACATTCAGTGGAAAGGAAATGGAGAAAAGAGAAAATAAATGGAAGAAAGGAAATAAAGAGAAAGTACAGATTAGTAAAACTTATGATAATATGTTATTCAATGAGTATCATTTCATTGAAATGAAAGCAAGAAATGCATGTTTGGGGAATCATTGTTTCATAGGTATTTTCATATATCTGCAAGGCCAGGGCTTTCAGATCAAAATCATCGGCAATTTATGTGAAGGGATGATTGAATGATGACCATGCCTGAAAAGCCAGAGATGGTGAATTTCCCAGGAGAGATTTATAGATTTGTTACTTTTAGAGCCACCTATTTATATTCCACAGGATAATGGACGAAGACTGTGGTTTCCCACAGGTTACTAAAACCTCAGAAGGCAAATTCACAGACAAGGGGCAACTATTGTAAATAGCTGATCTATCTCTGATCCAGAAACTTCATGTTTACTGTCAGGCTAAATTTTATATATATGTATATAATTTTATATATATACACACACACACATATCTTTTTAAAATTTATTTTAAAAAATATTTTATTTATTTATTCATGAGAGACACACACACACAGAGGCAGAGACACAGGCAGAGGGTGAAGCAGGCTCCATACAGGGAGCCCGATGTGGGACTCCATCCTGGGACTCTGGGACCACACCCTGGGCCAAGAAGGCAGACACTCAACCGCTGAGCCACCCAAGCACCCCTATATCAGTTTTTAAGAAAAATTTAAGAGGCAGATGTACTTTGACTTTATATTAAGTTGGAAAATTTGCCCGATACTGTCACTGAACACAGTGTGGTGCCCCTATAAACAAATTTAGCATTAGAAGTGTTGGAAAGCAAATTATGTAAGAATTGGGAAATAGCAGAATGATATTAAAAAGTGGATGAGTTTTCCCCTGAAGCAAAATGTTGCTGTGACCCAGCAGCATCTGCATCACCTGGGAGCTTGTTAAAAATGCAGAATCACAAGATACACCCTGGATACTCAATCCAAATCCATGTTATTTGTATATACATTAAAGTCTGAGAGGCATAAAATTGGAGAAAAACTAGACTCAAGTGAAAAATGTTAAACAATAGATACAACCAAAAAGTTACGTTGGAGAAAACTTGGGTCCCAGGGGTGTCCAATTGAGATCTCAGAAAGTAAAGTGAAATTATTATTTTAACAGAAATTCAAATCAAGGATCTTATTAAAAGGTGCCCTGTGAAAGCTGGAGGAGATAAAGAGTTGATAATAATAGTATCGTGGAATCCTTCTCTTGATGCATAGAATTACAGGACACCTGCGGGTATAAGACGCTTCAACTGGAAAGATCTGATTAAATACATCAGGAATTCATATTTTTTAAGTAGACCCAGTAATTACAGCTGTGAAAGTGGTGTTAATAGTTTCCTTGAGTGAACAAGTCTATAAAGTTTTATGCTGTTTATGATTAAGAAAAAATACTTCATACCTGAGATACACTATTGGAGTGCCAGGCAGGATTATAATTAATTGGCTTTAGACTTGCTTAGTTATTGGACTGATGTTTGGAA
The DNA here is from genome assembly GCF_003254725.2 of Canis lupus dingo. Lineage (NCBI taxonomy): Eukaryota > Metazoa > Chordata > Mammalia > Carnivora > Canidae > Canis > Canis lupus. Next base: position 40,480,968 of record NC_064265.1, on the reverse strand, counting down.
GATATGGTCTCGATTGAGATAAAAGTGGGTGCTATTTGTCCAAAAGATAGATGCTTTGAACAGCCTTAATTAACTTAGTTCTTATTTCTCATTGTGTGTTGTCCACAAAACAAAATATATAGAGAGTAACATCTTAAGAAATTAAATGCATGATGAAGAATAAAAGTGTTCAGAAGCAGAGGTTTTCTGACTAGGATTTTTAATAATAAAATATTCTATAATAAAAATAGAAACATAGAAGGTGTCGTCATCATTATCATTATAATTAACCCCAGGATGCACATTTATCAGGAGTGTCCCTGGTGTACACTTGTCTGCTTTCCACAAAGTAATGTATCACCTCAGGATTCTATTAATGTGCACCCTTTTCCCCAGCGCTTTATCTCCACCTCTAGGAGTTTCCTGCAGCTGCTGTGAAAAACTATCACAACTCTTGTGGTTTAACACAACTGGAAATTGTGTTACTCTCACATTTCTGGAGTCCAGAATTCTAACATGAAAGTGTCAGCAAGGCTGCATTCCCTAGAAGCTCCGGAAAAGAATACTCGCCCACCTCTTCCAACTTTGAGTGGCTGTTGGCATTCCTTGGCTTCCTTGGCTTGTGGTCCATACCGCTCCACTCTGTCTCTGCCTTTGCTCGACCTTTTCTGGGTGTCTTCTTTTCTCCCTTGAATGAGGACACCCATCACTGGATTTAAGATGCACTTACATAATCCTGGATGACCTCATCTTGAGATCCTTAATTACATTTGCAAAGTCTTTTATCTACCCCCCTCCCCCCCCCCCCCCCCCCCCGGCAAAGATAACATTCACAGGTTCTAGGGATTAGGACATGGACACATTTTTCTGGGGGCCTCCATTCAATTAATTACACAACTCTTCTAACATGTGTTGCATTGTGTATAGGGAGGGAGAAGTGAAGGATGTTAGAAAAGTTAGGAAGCCCTTAAAATAAAAATAGAAAATAGTGCCTTCCTGTTATCTATTAAGTCAGCATTAGTAGATACCTGGTAAAGAATGAACCACCGTACCATCCCAAAATATTGTTCCATAATGTACCACCACTCTTACTTCCAGTTAATTAATATCCTTCTATGCATCCCCTATACCTAACAGTTTACTGATCTCCCAGATTGGCAGGGTTTCTTTTCTTTGATTCATGAGACAGAGCATCAGTAGAGTATGATTTTTTTTTTAAATCAACTGTCAAGTATACATTATGAAAATTACTCCCATTTTTTTTAAAAAGACATTGTCTATCATTCTGAATTTTGTGTTGTGAATTTTTATCTTTGAATCACTTTCTTCACTGGTACTTTAGTGGGAAGTTAGAAGCCACACCAGAAGCTGTCACTGGAAGCTACTTTAAATGAGGCATTTTTTTTTTAAGATTTTATTTATTTATTCATGAGAGGCACAGAGAGAAAAAGGCAGAGACACAGGCAGAGGGAGAAACAGGCTCCAGGCAGGGAGCTCGATGTGGGACTTGATCCTGTGACTCTGGGATCACGTCCTGAGCCAAAGGCAGACTCTCAAATGCTGAGCCACCCAGGCGTCCCTAAATGAGACATTTGAATCAAACTTTCCTAACCAAAAGAATAGATGATTTTCATTTATTATTAATGCTTTCTTTTATATCATTAGTAAGTTAATGAATACATTTTTATGAATTCAGAAAAGGTAATAATTAACAATAAAAAGAAACCAGAAGAGTTTAAGGTACTCTTAAAGGTTAGTTTTTCTGCCTTTTTTACAAGCTTAAGTGTAAAATGTAAATTATTATAGTTTTTTTCTTTAGCAAATTGTAAATATTCAATACTCTTATTTTATTAAGCAGTCTTCCTGAAAACCATGAATTATATCTAAATCTAAATGTATCAGCAATGCAACAGTTCAATTATCATTAAGCATTTGTCTTCCATCCAGTACAGCCTGTGTAATTTCTTTGCCATGAAGTACAATGCTTAGCAAAGTAAAAGAGAACATATTTTCTTTTCCTTTCTAATTTGGAAATATACATGGCTAATGTCCCTGGCTTTTGAATACATTCATCTTTTTCTAATGCTTTCCCTAGGTCATAAATTTGATTAAGATATATCATACTATCAAAAGAAAGCAGGCATATAGTCATGCAGAATTGAATACTGCCCATCTTTAATGCTTTGATACCATTTTATATCTATATCTTTATTAATATTTTAGACATATTATATTGAAAGTGCAACTGCATATCCCAATACATCAAGTTTACGATCAGCCTAGCTCTATCAAAATGTTTCTATGGTTGATAGTATTAGATGTTCATTCTGTATTTTCAAACTGCCTAAGAATGGACTATTAAGTAAATAATATAGTTTTTTTAAATTATTTTTGTGCACATTGAGAGCATAATCTGAAATTGTTCTTTGAGACTTTGCTTATTATAGCGCTCACGGCCACCATGGGAATGTTTCTGATAGCTATTATGCCATCATAAAAATACAAAGAGAATTTGACTCCACCTGCATACAAATGAATTAAGCCATCTGATTTATTTCCATAGCAGGAAAGTGAAAAAGTAGTTCAGGTTATAGTGTTTCACTACATTGGGCAATACATACCAACAAACTCTCAATACAGTGGGTAAATTAGTGAAGGAAATGGCATTTCCACAAAATGCATGGCTTCAGAAATGCTAAGGGAAGCTTCAAGCACACAGGATTTCTGAGGAAGTGCAGAGGGTGCCATAAATTTGATCCTTATTGTTCCCCATAGCACACATCACCACAGTTTGACATTCCCAGTTCTGCTGCCTCATCACCACTGTGTGGGAAGCCAGGTCTCTCCAGTCATCAGTGGGTCCCTGGATGGAAGTTAGGTACTTTGAGTTTCTAATATTATGCAATTCAAGAAATGAAACTCTAGGGTCAGGAAAAAGCCAATGCATCTCCAAGCAGTCTCTAACTTACTCCCCAAAGAGTCTTTAGTGTTCTAGAAAAGTCTAGCCTAATATTCCTCAAATACCATGGATGGTCTTAACTTTTGCTATGTGTCATAAAGACTTCACTAAAAAAATGCTAATACTGCCTTTGGCATCACCAAGCTTTAAGTAGTGAAATGTCTTTATGAATATATACTGCCTATTCCAATTTCTCAGCCCCTCTTCTGCTTCTCTTTAGTTGTATCACCTCTTTGTACTTCCAAGTTGTCCATACCGTTGTACAAGGTTGATTGGGCTATGCTTTACACAAGATCACACCATAGATGGGCCTTGAAAGCCAAATCAATCTGAGAAGCTTAATATGGCTTTATTTCAAACTGGAATAAATACATGTATTCTACTGCCAAAAGGATATCTGAAAGAATTTCTTCCAGTGTAAATATATTATTTTAAAAGGGTATGTCTACATTATGAAAACACGCTTATAGTGTTAAATTTTGCTTGGGATGTGATTTCATATCATACAATAATATTAACTGATTTTTGATAAATAAATACAATATTGTACACTAGTTATACATTTTGATATATAGTAGTTCTGACAAAAAAATATAAAGGAAATGAGGAAAATTTTCCTGGCCTCAGGAAACTCGAGAATGCATTTTAGAAATGGTCTTATCAAGGGGATCCCTGGGTGGCTCAGTGGTTTGGTGCCTGCCTTCGGCCCAGGGCGTGATCCTAGAGTCCCAGGATGGAGTCCTATGTCGGGCTCCTTGCATGGAGCCTGCTTCTCCCTCTGCCTGTGTCCCTGCCTCTCTCTCTCTCTCTCTCTCTCTCTCTCTCTGTCTCTCATGAATAAATGAATAAAGTCTTAAAAAAAAAAAAAAAAGAAATGGTCTTATCAGGCACCAGGGTGACTCAGTTGATTAAGCCTCCAACTTTTGGTTTTGGCTCTGGTCATGATCTCAAGGGTTGTGGGATTGAGCCCTGCAATGGACTCCTCCCTCAGTGGGGAATCTGCTTGAGATTCTCTTCCTCTACCGCCACATGCTCTTTCTCTCTCCCTCTCAAATAAATCTTTAAAAGAAAAAAGAAAGAACAAAAGGGTTTTGCCCTCTATGGAGTTGGCTTAAAATGTCCTCAAGCTTCCTGTTTGACAGTTAATTATTACACTTATAGGAAAAGGCACATGCAGACTGTTAACATTTTTGTTTAAGTAAGGACATTCTGGGAAGAGGAATAACTTTAAAATCTGGAATCTAAAATCTGGAATGCCTAGCTGGCTCAGACGGTAGAGTATGTGATTCTTGATCTCAGAGTTGTAAGTTCGAGTCCCATGTTGGGTATAGAGATTGCTTAAAACTAAAATCTTAAAAAAAAAAAAAAATCTCAGTGTCTTAACAACCACAGTTTGATGTGATAGATGGTAGCCCGTGCTCCACAGTGGTCTGGGCCCTTCATCTTTCCATTTTGAGTTCTTTGCCTCTTCTCATAGTAATGCAGGGTAAAAGTTTTGCTAATGTCCTTGACACCTCTTGCTTTTATTTCCCTCATTCATCAGTATTTTCCTCTTATTAAGAATCATTCAGGGATCCCTGGGTGGCGCAGCGGTTTAGCGCCTGCCTTTGGCCCAGGGTGCGATCCTGGAGACCCAGGATCAAATCCCACGTCAGGCTCCCGGTGCATAGAGCCTGCTTCTCCCTCTGCCTGTGTCTCTGCCTCTCTCTCTCTCACTGTGTGCCTATCATAAATAAATAAAAATTAAAAAAAAAAAAGAATCATTCAAAGAAAATTTTCATGTTTTGATACAGGCCATCTTATCTCACACAGCAGTTCACTTCATAGTAATTGTGGAATTCTTATTTTATTTTTTAATTTTTATTTTTTCAGATTTTATTTATTTATTCATGACAGACACATAGGGAGAGGGGCAGAGACATATGCAGAGGGAGAAGCAGGCTCCCTGTAGGGAGCCCAATGCAGGACTCATTCAGCGGGCTCCAGGACCATACCCTGAGCAGAAGGCAGATGCTCAACCCCTGAGGCACCCAGGCATCCCATGAAATTCTTATTCTTAATTTGAAATTATATCTTATATAACACATCATTCTAAAAGTTTTAGTGCAATAACCTTAAAAATCTAATTCAATATACACTTTATTTTTTCTTTTACGTAATTTATAGTATTTCATAAATATATTATTTTCTGCATTTATTTTTCCACAAAATTAAAAAAAAACACTTTAAAGTCATCTTTTTAAATTTAATTTTGAATAAGCTATACACTAAAATGCTCGAGAACAAAAGAGTACATAAAGTGTACATAGCTAAAAGAAATACTTGTCCTGTCTCTTATTCACTCATTTTTAACTTCAACCACTTGCTGGAGACACAAAATTCACTGTTATTTTCCTATGTGTTTCCTCTTTCTTTAAGCACAAGCAAGCAAATATAAATATAGTTCCATATTACCCCAATTTACACACAATATATATTATATACACTGTGTTGCTTTTTTTTACTACCAATATATCTCAAAAGTCTTTCCATAACAATACATAGAGATCTACCTCATTCCTTTGACATCTGTGCAGTATCCCATTAAAAGATGTATGCACCTCCATTTATGTAAGCGGTTCTCAATTGATACGCATTTAGAATACTTCCAATCTTTTGTTATTATATGTAGTTCTGTTATGTCTCTCCATAGGCATGCAATTTTATTTTCAGGATACTGGGTTTATGGATATATGCATCTTTATTTTGATAGACAACACCAAATTCTCTATGGAAGGGTTTTATCAATTTATACTACTTCTAGTAATATGAGAGTTCCTGTTTCTTATCAACTTTATGAACAAAGGGTGTTATTAAACTTCTGGATTTGGCCAGTTATCAAAGTGGAAAATAGTATCTCAGTATGCTTCCCTCATTAAAAACAGAGTAGCTCACCTTCTCACATGTTTGAGCCATTTATATTTTCTGAGATTTATGCAAGCATATCCTTTGACCATTTTTCTATGGTGTTATTGGTCTTTTCCATATTAATTGTTATGGACTAAACATTAGTATCCTTCCAAAATTCTGTGTTGAAGCCACAACCCTCAATATGATGGTATTTGGAGATGGAGCCTTTGGGAGGTAATTCAGATTAGATTAAGTCATAGGGGTTGGCCCCTCATAATGGGATAGGTGCCTTTATAAGACAGGAGAAAGCTTGCTCCCTTCATAGGCATGCACCAAGGAAAGGCCATATGAACATCCCTGGTAAGTGGCATTCTGCAAGCCAGAAAGTTAACTCTCACCAGAAACTGATCTTGGACTTTTCAGTCTCCAGAACTATGATAGGATAAATTTCTGTTGTTTAAGATACCAGTCTATATTTTGTTATGGAAGCCCAGCTGTCTAATACAGATTTTGGTACTGAGAAGTCAGACACTGTTGTAATAAATACTTGAAAATTTGGAAGCAGTTTTAGAACTGAGTGATAGAAGAGGCCAGAAGAGGTGCATCCTAGAAATATAAATGTTAAAAACAATTCTGATAAGGATTCTATAGAGAAATGTTCCATCTTTTTAGAGAATATATAAATAATCATGAACAGAATGTTGATAGAAATATGGATGTTAAATGCTACTCTAATGAGGTCTCAGATGGAAAGTATCATTGGAAAGTAGAGGAAAGGCAATCCTTGTTTTAAGTGGCAAAGAACTTGGCTAAATTGTATTCATGTTCTAGTGTTTTGTGGAAGATAAAACTTGGATATTTAGCTAAGTGATAAAATTGGATATTTCGCTAAGAAGATTTCTTTTTTTTTTTTTTTTTAAGATTTTATTTACTTATTCATGGAGGGGGGGTGGTGGAGCAGAGACACAGGAAGAGGGAGAAGCAGGCTCCATGCCGGGAGCCCAATGGAGCCCAATGTGAGACTCAATCCCAGGACTCCAGGATCACACCCTGGGCCAAAGGCAGGCGTTAAACCGCTGAGCCACCCAGGGATCCCTTCGCTAAGATGATTTCTAAGCAGAGTATTGAGAATAGCTTGGTTCCTCCTAATATGGTAAAACATAGAAAGAGAGGAATGAATGGAAGAAGGGATTGTTAAGTAAAAAGGAACCAGAACTTAAAGATTTAGGAAAACTCTCAGTTTGTTCACATTTCAAAAAATAAGAAAGCATATTCAGAAGACAGCATCAAGGGTGTGGCTAAGCTACAGAATGAGAAAGGGATTATGGGCTTATACAAGCAGAAATAAGCCAGTTTGAAGTGTCGGAGATGGAAACAGGATGGAATGAAAGAAAGCTGTTGGACTTCTTAGATCCTACAGGAACGGATCATATTTAACAGCAAATATGTGCTATTCTTAAAGAAGAGAAGAAAGATCCCTAAGGTGACTCAAAAATCATTGGGACTTCCTTTTCATTTTCAAAGGGTAGGCCAGCATTGCTTCAGGTTTCAATAGGATCAAAGGTAGGTGACTAGAGCCTTGGGGGCAGGGCCCACTCCCAGCAGAGCTGCAGAGGCAGGATCACTCCCTCATTAGATCCAGAAAGCAGAGCATAAAATCAAAGAGGATTAATTGTGAATCTTAAGATCTAATGCAAGTTACCTTGTTAGGTTTTGGACTTGCTTGGAATTCACCAACCTTCTTGGATCCACCACCTTCTCTCCTATTTCTTCCTTTTGCACTGAGAATGCCTATCATTTGCTTGTCCCACCATTGGATTTCGGCAGCATGTAACCTGTCTGCTTTCCCAGGTTTGCAGCTGGAGAGAAACTGTACCTCAAGATGAACCACACCTTGAGCCTTATCCATATCTGATTTAGATATTTAGATGAGACTTTGAACTTTAGATTTTAGAGTTGATACTATAATAAGACTTGTAGTGGTAGAGGCTGTGGGGATGGACTGAATGCATTTTGCATATGCGAAGGACATGAATTTGGGGGAGTTACGGCAATATTGATGCAAGAAAGCTTGGTCCTTGTCTCATGGAGTCGAAGAATGAATCTCACTGACAGAGGAGAGCAAGTAAAGCAATAGAAGTTTATAAAGCAAAGATACAGAGAAAGCTCCCAGAAGTGACAGGGATCCTGATACTGTTGCCACTGAAGGATTTTGGCTGGCCTTTCATAGAAAACCTGACTAGGGAGTTGATGGCCTTAAGATTTCTTGAGTGAATCACATATGAGGGTTTTGAGTCTTGGTGATTACTTGATAGCCATCAAAGGAAGATACCCCCTAGTATTTTGGAGGCTGGAGGCAGAATTTAGCTCCTTATCTCCATTTTTGTTGCCTTATTTCTGTTGCATCTCATCCTTGGGATTTATAGGAGCCTGACCTTAGGGCCTCTTGATGTCCTTGGGATTTATGGGAGCCCAGAGATTTGCAGGAGCCTGACTCTGGGCCTTTCCCTTATCTTTTCCTGCCTAGCCCCATTTGTGTCTTACTCAAAATGTTAGTCAGGGACAGCCCAAACTAACTAATGCATCATTCTTCAGCAGTTCTTTGTACATAAAGTAAATTATTCCTTTGTCTATATAATACAATATAAATAATTTTCTTTTTGTTTTGCTCATGATGACTTCTGTATTTAATTTTTGGAAGTATGAAGAGTTGATGCTTATTATGTAGTTGAATATATTAGTTTTTCTTAAAAGGATTTGGATTTTGAATCATAAACAATTTTTATGGATTTTATGATTTTGAATCATAAACAACAAACAATATTTTTTATATTTAAAACTTATAAAGAAATTCATCTATTTACTCAATTTTTATTAAATGATATGTTAAATGTACATTTTATGGATTTTTATGATTTTGAATCATAAACAATAAACAATATTTTTTATATTTAAAACTTACAAAGAAATTCATCTATTTACTCAATTTTTTATTAAATGATATGTTAAATGTACATTTTTTACCTATTTAAAATTTACCTTGGTATAAGTTATAAGGCATATATCTAAATTTATTTATATTTTTTAGATGCTGATCCCTTGCCTCATCATTATTTCATGAATAGTCTATTTTGTGCCCACTTGAATGAAATACTGTCTTTAACACTTAATAATTTACATTTGTATTTGTTCCTATTTATGGGTCTTTTTGCCCTACATCTTTATCCATGTGCTAGATCATACTGATCAATTGCTAGTTTCGTAAGGGCTTAATACTTATAATTCCTATTCAGATTTCTTCTTTTTCTAAATTCGAATTGCTGTTCTTGATTCCTGATTTTCCAGAAATCCTTTCAAAAAAAAAAAATTCTTGAATTGGGCAGCCCAGGTGGCTCAGTGGTTTAGTGCCGCATTCGGCCCAGGGCATGATGCTGGAGACTTGGGATCAAATTCCGCGTCAGGCTCCCTGCATGGAGCCTGCCTCTCCCTCTGCCTGTGTCTCTGCCTCTTTCTGTGTGTCTCTCATGAATAAATAAATAAAATCTTTAAAAAAATTTTTTCTTGAATTGTACAAAACTTTAGAGAAGTTGGCATCTTTATGATAGGAGTTTTCTTACTTAGGTACAAGGTAGATCTTTTTATTTGTTCAAACTCTTTTGAAGACTGTTTTAAAAATAGAAATTGGGGATGCTTGGGTGGCTCAGTGGTTGAGCACCTGCCTTTGGCTCAGAGCATGATCCCAGAGTCCTAGGACCAAGTCCCACATGAGGCTCCCTGGAGGGATGCCTGCTTTTCCCTCTGCCTATGTCTCTGCCTCTCTGTCTGTGTTTCTCATGAATAAATAATAAAATCGTAAAAAAAAAAAAAGAAATTGATGTCAATTCAGCTTTCCAGTTTGAATCTTTAGAAAATCAGACAATATATTAATTTCATATTGATAACAAAACAAATTATGATCACCATTAGTTATTGAATTTGAAAATATCTATGTAATGTATATTTTTAGATTTCTAGCTTTTTTATTTGATTTTGGAGCTATGTATGGAGTCTTTGAGTAAATATCTATGGCTGTGTTTCTGTGTATGAGAGTGAGTTAGGATGAAATTCCTTTCTTGGCTAAATTGAGTTCACCTGGATCCTTGATTTAACTCTTGTCATATAGGATACAAATATTAACTGCTAAAGTATACTTAATACTTCCTTGGGTTGTATAAACATCTATTAGAGATACATCTGGTACTTTTCAAGATAATCTTGATTTTTAAAATATTTTATTACTGAACAGTTTTTCAAACATGTACTTAGATATGCCATACAACAATAGAGTTATTCTATATTTAAATCCTGCAGGAAAACTAGAATTGGTTGTAACATCATGGACGGTAACTAATGAGGGTGTTTAAGTACTTTTATTTAACAGAAAACATCAAGGTGCTCAAATTACAAATCCGATATTTTCAGCACAAGAAATTCTTTACTTTCTTCTACTGCTGTTTGCACATTTTGCTTTCTTAGTCCACTCCTTCAGCAATATTTGAAGGCTTCCTACTGCATATTGTCATTACTTTGCCTCAGAAAAAGAGAAAGAGGGATCCCTGGGTGGCGCAGCGGTTTGGCGCCTGCCTTTGGCCCAGGGCGCGATCCTGGAGACCCGGGATCGAATCCCACGTCGGGCTCCCGGTGCATGGAGCCTGCTTCTCCCTCTGCCTATGTCTCTGCCTCTCTCTCTCTCTCTCTGTGACTATCATAAATAAATAAAAATTAAAAAAAAAAAAAAAAAAAAAAAAAGAAAAAGAGAAAGAAAAATCTATTTTTTCCACTTTGGCATATTGTTCTAAGAGAATAAATTGGTGATAAATTTATATTAATGACCAAGATTTGACTGCAAAATTATTTCAATACTTATACTAAAACCCTAGGAGATGCAAGATGGCATATAATGATTAGCAGTTGGCTCCAGTCCTATTTAATCCACCTTCTCTTATTGAATATAAATAGGTTCAAGATTCTCCCTTATGGTCAGGGAAGGATACTGTTACAAGGTGTATACTTCTGGATCATTTAGAACTTTTGCATTTCAGACTTCATTTATTTTTGTAACGTTCCTTGTTTTTAATTTTACCCTTGTGAAAATTTAAAAATGACTAAAATTTTTGTGTGCCATTATATTCTCAATGGTATAATTCCAATTTTATGTGATTGAATTTTTTGACCCTATTTATTTTTTTAATGGGCATTTACAGTACTAAGTAAGTCTTATCTCTAACTCTCCCTAAAAATAAAACAAAATACCACCTGGAAGTTAACACAGAGCATTGCTCTGTAAACTGCTGTTTCTCATGGAATAATCGTGGGAGAGAAACCTGCATGTCCACAGAAGCTTAATGTAGAAGGAAGGAGGATGCTGTGAGACAATGAAGGACTGACTATTAGGTGCAGATGGTTCCCAGAAACTTCTGTGGGGACATAATACAGTCAAATCAAGGTCCAGTAGCAGGATTATCACAACATTCATCACCAACCACTTCTATCATGAGTGGGACCTTGAGAACATCCTCCCTTAGGATTACAAGTAAGAAAAATGTGGAGGGTAAGATATCAAATATTATCTTTACCTTCTCATTTCAATGTCATGCTCACTTTCATCATCCGAATCTCTTCCATAAGTTTATTATATTGTTCATTTAACATGTCCTCCCTTTACTTTTCCCTTCTTTTTAAGTTTCTGGCACTAAGTGGTATTAATTGGACTATATAAATGGATTAGGAAGTTTACTTTTCTTTAATATTGATCTTCTTTTTGCAGTGATTTACCAGAGTCATATATTTCCTTCTTTGACCTAACTGAGAAACCACAGAGGCAGGAAATTTTTTAGTTGCTTTCTACCATCTACTCTTCCATCTTAGTTTCTGGACCCTCAATACAATCCTCCTCTCAGATCGTTCCATCACTTCTGCCATTTTTCAAGCTTTCCTTTTTCTCTTTCCATAATGAAACTTAAAACAATCGAAGACCTGAGGTTGCACAGCAATCACTAGTTTGAAAAACCAAAGTAAAGACAAGAAAAAATGAACTTGAAAACTGTCTTCCCTAGAAAAGACACTTGGTGTTACCATAAAAACTGGTAAGAATAATTTAGCTAAGGTTAAACAAATGCAAATGGTCACATGTAGGCTAACTTGAAAATACAAAATACTAAGGAACTGCAAATGCAAGAGAATCCACTGCCCCTTATAGTTTCTTTGACAAAGATTGCACTACATTACTCATCAAAAGAGCTGGAAAGGGAGAGACTAGAGAAAATTTCCTAGTAGTGCAGAGTTGGGTCACAGAAACAGCAGCCACTATAGAAAAAGCACAAAAATCTCATCTGATGTTCTCTGACCTATCTTTTGTACTACACAAAAGACCTAAGCCTCTAGACAAAGGCAGAAAACTATCACTCTCAGGACACAGATAAGGATAAATTGCTAATAGAGGGAGAAAAGAAAAATAAAAACCATTGTTCTCTGTGGGACTTTCAGAAAAATATCCGTGACTATTATACAGTCCCTAACATGGGAGGTGGTTTACAAGGTCTCTGAGAAGATTCCTCCTGTGAGACCCAGAACACAGTACCTTCTAAGATGGAGCAGAATACAAGTAAGATATAACAGCCTTTCACAGCCCCTTTGCCCACACCAGCAAGTAGCAAGTCTGAGAATCTAGTAACAGCAGTTTACTCCTGCTGCCAGGCAAGACTAGGAAGCAAGAACCTCTCTGAAGTGTAAGCACAAAGACAAGACCAAAATGGAGGGTGAAGCAGACATTGAAGAAGACTCTAGCCAACTCTCTCACCCACTAATACTAGAGGAATTTAGAAATATGTTGTCCATGGAAATTAAGTAGCGCAACAACCAAATCCAACCTCATATTAATTCCTAACAAGATTGACTCAACCTTTCACATTAAAGCCATGCCAAGAAGATATGTGCCCATTTCCAGATATAAATTATACCACAGTCTCTACTGTACCACACAACATGTCTAGGTTTTAACTAGAAATGATGAGATGAAGACAAAATATTATGGGATGCTTGGGTGGCTCAGAGGTTGAGTGTCTGCCTTTGGCTCAGGACATGATCCTGGAGTCCCGGGATTGAGTCCCACATCAGGCTTCCTGCATGGAGTCTGCTTCTCCCTCTGTCTATGTCTCTGCCTCTCTCTGTTTGTCTCTTATGAATAAATAAAATCTTTAAAAAAATCCCTGTCAAGGAATAATATACAGAAGTAGATTCAGATATAATACAGAAATCCTACCAAATAAGGAATTTACTTATTTATTTGAGAGAGACAAAGAATATGAGTGGTGTTGGGAGGAGCAGAGGGAGAGGGAGATGCAGACTCCCCACTTAGCAGGGAGTGATAGAGGGTTTGATCCCAGGACCCTAAGATTAGGATGCAAGTGGAAGGCAGACACCTAACTGAGCCACTGAGGAGCCCCTCAAACAGAATTATACTAGTTAGTAATTAATATGTTAAAGGTACAGTGGAAAAGGTCAAGACCATGCAGAAAAACATGAGTAATTTGAGCTGACAAATGGAAATTCTTAAGAATTCGATTAAAATGTAAAAAATGCAAAACATGGTAACAGATATAAAGAATGCTGTCAATGGTCTCATAAGTAGACTTGATAAAACTAAAAAGTCAGTGATCTAGAAGATAAATCAATAGAAATTATGTAAATTAAAGGAGAAAGAAACAAAAATTTTAAAAGGAAATACTGCATCCAGGAGCTGCAGAAACGTATCAAACACAAAAAGGGAGAGATAATGATAGAAAAAATTAAGGAATCAATGGTGGAAAATTTTCTAAAGTTAATATAAAATAACAAATCAAATATTCAAGAAGTTTAGAGAACATCAAACAGGATAAATGCAAAACACCACACACACACACACACACACACACACACACACACACACGTATGGACACAATGTCCAAGCTGCTAGAAAACAAATATCAAAACAAACTTTTTGAAGACAACTAGAAAAAAAGATACACAACATGAAAAATGGGTTAAGATTTACACATAGAAGACTTGTCAGCAGGGATACCTGGGTGTCTCGGTTGGTTAAGCAGCTGCATTCAGATCAGATCATAATCGTGGGTCCCAGGACCAAGTCCCATGTCTGGCTCCCCGCTCAGTGGGAAGTCTGCTTCTTCCTCTGCCTGCCCCCCCCACACACACTTATGCATGTGCCCATGCACACACACACTCTCTCTCAAATAAATGAACAAAATCTTTAAAAGTCTTCTCAGCAGAAACTATGCAAATCAGAATAGAGTGACAGAAGAAGATGGAGTATATACAAGAAATGGTGAATTTTACTGTATGTAAATTGGACTATACAAAAAAATGACACCCCCAACATAAACTTATTTTATCAAATACAATAATTTTGAATGTTTTAATCAAATTAGTAGTAGTATTTTATCAATATTTATCAGAATATAGTAAGTAGTTACTACATAAGGCAAAATAAGAGTGTAAAAACATTGAAAGGAATAGCAGGAAGATTTATAAAATGGAAAATATCCTTGCTCTATAGTAATGTAATGCATATTTTATTTTTTTCTTTTCATTTACTTCAAAATTTTAAAAAGTCGATAAAAATGAGCACATTACAAAAAATGAGCACATTGCAATTATGACATGTTATTCTAGCACTCTAATATGGTTCATATGGGCTTGTGAAAAAATGCACTTCATTTAATGAGTAATTCTAGTCTTGAAACATAATTATCATGTCAAATCTGTTTTTTTTCCACCATTACTTTCAATAAGGCATCCTTAAAATATCTTGATACTGCATTCATGTTAAGACTTTCAAAGTAAGAATATTTTGAAACTGAAAAAAAAAGAATATTTTGAAACTGGTATGACCTCTTAATGTTTTTAAAGACATTTTCTTAGATTTTGTAGTGCAACTTGTAGTTAAGTTTCAGACCTACACAAAGACAATTAGGATTCTATAGAAAATAACTCTGGCTAAGTTAAATTTAAAAAAAGAAATGTATTGAAAATAGGTCACTTAATTCATAAAACTGAAGGAAATCTTGGAGAATGAGAATGGAACAGGTCAGGATTTCAACAGGAACTGCACCCATGGATATTGCAAGAAACAGATTAGTTAGGATGTCATTGCTTTCCTCACTATAGCATTGATACTAAATATTAAGCAACTTTGAGGTTATTGCCAATAGGCAATGGATGGTTCCATCACTGGATTTATTTACAAAGGGTTCTGGTTTTCTTTGTGTCTCCTCCTCAAAAGTCAGTGTCCTCAACAAGTGCATTTCATTAGGTTATATGCCTTCAACTAATATTCTAAAGTCTTTGTCTTCAGTTGATCTTTGCTCCCACTGCTAGACCCTAAGTCATCTCTCTTAAGTAAAACTGATTGAGTGTCCTCTACTCATAACACTTTATTAATTCTGAACCTCCTCTAAAGAGAGTATGAAACCTTTTGCATTGCATTCATGTACCTCTATGATCTGAACACTTCCTCATTTTTTTCTAATGAGTGCTCCCTCACATCTCAAGTTATACTAAATTCTTGCAGTTCTTATAATATGCTTTGAACTTTCACGTCTTTGTGTTTTCACTCATGCCTTGTTTTCCACATAAAACATCATTCTTTGACTCTTCAACCCCACCAGTTGCATTCATCCCAATTCAAATTTCAACTTAACATGTAGCTGGAATTTCCTTTAATTTACCCCCAGGAAAATGAATCACCACCTCTTTTTGCTATCTCTGTATCTTATATATCTTACTATTATTGCACATTTCACAATGTTTTAATTATCTATTTACAGGGATCCCTGGGTGGCGCAGCGGTTTGGCGCCTGCCTTTGGCCCAGGGCGCGATTCTGGAGACCCGGGATCGAATCCCACGTCGGGCTCCCGGTGCATGGAGCCTGCTTCTCCCTCTGCCTGTGTCTCTGCCTCTCTCTCCCTCTGTGTGACTATCATAAATAAATTAAAAAAAAATTAAAAAAAAATTATCTATTTACATATCTTTCTTGGCTGACCATGAATTTCACAAGACCAAGTTCTTTTTTTATTCAATTTTTCATTCTTTGTACCCAATATAATATTTGTCACATAATAATGCTTGCAAGAAGATCCAGTTCTAGGGACGCCAGAGTAGCTCAGCATTTGAGTGCCTCCCTTGGGCCCAGGGTATGATCCTGGAGTCCTGGGATGGAGTCCCACATCGGGCTTCCTACATGGAGCCTGCTTCTCCCCCTGCCTGTGTCTCTGCCTCTCTCTCTCTTTGTGTCTCTCATGGATAAATAAATAAAATATTTTTAAAAAAGGAAGAAAAAAAAAAGACCCTGTTCTAATTTAAAAGTAGAGTAGGAGAGAAAACCATTCATACACAGATAACTTTAGGTCTGATTGGAAAATGTTTACACTATTATAGAGGTACAGATAAAACTTTATGGGATTTCAGAGGCAGAAGAGATTATTTCTGGCTTAGAAGAGAAATCTTTAAACAGATGTTCAAACTAGTAAACACATCAAGAGTATGCTGAGATATTTCGAAAGAAGATGTATAAAAAACACAAAGTTATAGTTGTCTCTAATGGATTTAGCTAAATAAAATATATCTAGAGAGCAGGATGAAATTACTTGCTATACTTCATAAAAGTTAAAACAAGAACTACTTGGAGCCAAGCTAAATGAATAATGATTTAGAACCAAGGAAAGGTTGACTGTGAGAAAGCAATGAGGCAATCAGAAGGTGATGATGGCAGATAAACATTATTGTTTTTTAAAATGACAAATGTTAAAATTTTAGAACTTAAATTTATGTATGTATGCCAAAACTAAATCCTTGACATAATCCAATAGGTTATTAAATATATAGGGCATAAATACCTCTAGAGTAAGTCAATGGTTTGATAGAACTGAGGGCACATATTATGATCAAGAATAAATTCCACTAGGAGCACCTGGGTGGCTCAGTTGGTTAGGTGGTTTCAGCTCAGGTCATGGTCTCAGGGTTGTGGCATTGAGTCTCGAGTTGGGCTCCGTGCAGGGTGTGGAGCCGATTTAAGATTTCTCTCTCTCTCTCTCTCTCTTTTTTTAAGATTTTATTTATTTATTCATGAGAGACACAGAGGGAGAGAGAGAGAAAGAGAGAGAGAGAGAAGAGGCAGAGACACAGGCAGAGGGAGAAGCAGGCTCCATGCAGGGATCCCGACATGGGACTTGATCCTGGGTCTCCAGGATCACGCCCTGGGCTGAAGGCAGGCGCTAAACCACTGAGCCACGAGGCTGCCCTCTCTCTCTCTCAATCTCCCTCTGTCCCTCCCTCATTCTCTCTCTCTTTCTCTCTTAAAAAAAAAATTTTTTTTTTCACTAGATTCACTATGTAACTCAAGCTCATTTTGTTTTAAAGATTGAAAGGTTTTCTGATCAAGTGGAATTGCACCACATTTAACTATTTATCAATTTCCACCTATTAATTCTCCAATTGTATTACTTAGATAATGAACTGGTTGCTATTCAAACTAGACATTCCTCCTTGGGCTCGTGTCCTGTGAGCTTCTGACAATATGGGCTATGAGAGGAAGAAGAGGGAATGGACTCTTTCTTGTTGAATCATTGTTCCTATTAGCATCTTACCTGCAACAGGAAGAGACAATTGCAGTTTCCGCTTTCTGAGCCACTAGCTATGCACCTTTTCAATGGCGGTGCAGTGCATCAAGCCCTCCTATGAGCTCCTGGAGTTAAAGAATCCAAATTGTTTTCCTTTTTTTTGTCCCACAGCTCAGGCATTGGTATTTTTTCTATAGTTATGGTGTTTGTGTTATTTTTTTCATTCTGTCCTTTTAATCTTCCAATATTTCTTTATACCTAAATCCTTCCATTAACTTCTTTCTGTTCAAATAACTAGTATAGTTGTTGTTTTCCTAACTGGCTCTTTACTTCTATAATCATTAACTACAGATCTTTTGTATCTTGACTTAACCAATACACTTGATGAAATGATTGAGGGTTTTCATCACACAAAATGATGAAATGCTACATGGTCATTTAGCAATCGGTTGAAGAACTTTGCCAAGAGGTATAAAGTAACAGTTTTTTAAGGGAATTAAATGAAATCTTTAGGGTCATGCTATATGACTTTTTATTCAGTTTCTGTCATTTTTTAAAAAATTTCCAATATCATATTATTATTGACCATGTTTAGTATTATCAATAACAATCCAATAAGTGAAATTGGCAGTGATTTCACAATTATTGTTGGTGTTATGCAGAAGATAAATGACAATTCATCTAAGATATTTGAAAAACAATTTTTTTCTAAAGTGAATATTTGGTCTGCATCTCTATTAAGTACAAGTAAACCTCTAAATCTAATGAACAATATAAGTCTAAATGTTTTAGAGACTATATAATTATATTTAACATGTAGTTTGCTATCTTAAAAGATTTAGTCCACTGGTTTAAAATAATCTTGGGAAATGTTTGATAAAAGCTTTCATATTATGATACAATCATGTTAAATACAAACACATAGACAAAAGCTGGTAAGTGATATATTAGAATCAGTGTTAGAGTGGTGTGATTATGTGTGATATTTGTTTCTCAGTGACCTTAACATGAACCTAGGGAGAAGTGCCCTACTAAATTTATCTAAAATATTAAGTCTTCTCCCTTTTTGGGACTTTGGCCTAGAGAAGAGAAATCTAAATACCTATTTGCTTTCCTACTTTCAGCTAGAATCTATTTCCCAGTATCCCTAAGAGCCAAATTAGCTTATAAGAAAAAGGTCTAAATTTACAGATATTTCAGGGTTTTTTTTTTCTTTTGTCTTTTTTTTCTTTTTTTTTTTCTTTTTTTTAGTATTTCTTTCTTAATATTAACATACTGCTATGGAACACTTTCCATTTTCATCTAATCTTGGTCTTATGATATGAGTCTTGTTCTGGGTCCTGTAATTCCTGAATAGACATAAAAAGGATGTGATGAATGGCAAGTAGGAAAATGATAGTGTACAGGGACAGTTGGAGCTTTTTATGTATTGCAGTCAACCATGGTGCCCTCATTAGGAGAGCAGTATATGAATAAGTATAATTTATATTACATTTATTAATTGTATCTCATTTAAAATGCAAGCCTGATAGACACAGCAAATTGTCCAATAAAATTCATGCTCCCCCATCTTTTTTTTCTTTTTTTTTATTCATGAAAGATACAGAGAAAGAAAGGCAGAGATGTAGGCAGAGGGAGAACAGGCTTCAGGCAGGGAGCCCAATGTAAGACTTAATCCTGAGACCGGAGGGATCATGCCCGGGGCATGATCGCCAGGAGCAGGCCCCCAACTGCTGAGCCACCCAGGTATCCCCAAGCTCCCTCATCTTAATCACGAAGTTATGACTGGCAAGAAGCTGAGTAATTTGCAACTACATATTCTAGCCTCTTTGGAATCTGAGTGTGGCTACATGACTAGATCTTGCCAAGTGAAATAGATCAGTAGGGAGAGATAGAGAGAGAGAGAGAGAGAGAGAGAAGTTATATATACATACATAAATAACATCCTGGCCAACGTAATTCAAAAGAGGAAGTATAGTCCCCATCTATCTTTTTATTTCTGCCAGATCATTGCGAAGGAGCACAACAGCCTTGAAAGCATTGTGTTTAACATGGCAGAGCCACAAGATGGAAGGAACCCAAGAGCCAGAAACAGTACTATATGAAAAAGGGGAACTTGCCAGTCAGAAACATCTGTTCGGGGCCTTACAAAAGTAAAAATTAACTTTGGTTGTTCCTGAGATATTATATGTTTTAGACCTAGGTTTATTTGTTCAAGTGGTTAGACTTATATATCAAGGTATTAAACTCATACCCCTTTATTCATAATAGTGTTTTTAGCAGATTTTATATAATTTCATCTTTAAAATATATCATCATTATTTTATATATCTTCAGGCACTTTGAAAATAGGAAGTTTAGAAAGGCCATAAGGAGAACTGTGAGGTTTTTCTAACATTAATCTGGACCTAGTCTAAGTGCAAGTTCACAGTTCCAATGTCACATTTCTGAAACACAAAAATCTTTGAAAACCATTATTTTGGGGATGGGGGTTGTTATTTTTTTAGAATTCCTTTGATGGAAAAACTCAACTTGACTTGCACTCAGTTGTTATCTGACCTGAACTAATGTGAAGCTATGTACAGTGTAAATATTTATGAATTTTGCTACAGTAAATATGTCTGGTTGTAAGATGCCCCATGGTAGGAATGTTATATAATAAAGGGTATTTGTTCCTTATTCCTTTCAGTCATTCTGAAACACTCTGAATTCTGAAGCAATTCTAAGCCCAGATACTTCAGATGAGAGTTTGTAGACCTTCATTTTCTAGCTGCTTTAAAAATGGCATGTGCCCCAATACACAAAAAAAATGAATAGATGATAGATAGATGATTGATAGATAGATAGATGGGATTAAATATTATTTCATAATATTTCCTAATGGGAAATCTCCTAGTGAGGACACCATGGTTGACTGCAAAGCACAGTTTCATAGGCTGGTACAGCCAAGTGTCTATAAATTTTCCTTCTGTTCCCTATACTTACTTGCTTTATAACAGTGTAAGCAAAATATTCTATCTTCTGAATGATTTCTTTAAGATAAGAGGCTTTATCTCCTGTTTGAAGATTTATGACAAGTTAATTTAGAAGGCAGTTTTTTCAGCTTCTCCTAGAAATCTCTACTATTATTTCAACACTTCTAGATTTACTAGTGAAGTGATGATTGCTTCAAAGTTCTTTTTAATCTGGCAAAGGTGTGGTAATATAGACAACTCTAGCTCAGTAATTAGGGAGCGATTTTAATGTGAACTGGAACTTCAAGACAGGTGCATCAGTGTTATCTTTAAAACAAGAGATCTGAGGTTTTCTTTGAGTATTTCCCAGCTACATGAATCCTTCATAATTCCATATATAATACTCTCTCCTATTTATTTTAAATTTGAATTAGAGTCCAAGTTTATATGCTTGTCTATAACTTGCTATTATATATTAAATATTATTCCCTAAATAAAGATAGGCTTATTGCATTAAGATGGGTCTCTATTTTCTGTTTGGTTCTTACAGATGTTTGTAAGAATAATGTCTTATAGCTGCTATTTTTCTGTCACATGTGGGGTATAATTTCTAGAATTGCTGTATGCGCTAGAACCACGATTATTTGGGAAGAGAATGAGATAAATACATATCATATATATTTAGTATATAGAGATTCGTGGTAATATAATCTACTCTTGAAAAATGTTACTCAAGTTCTCTTTTTTATCTGAACTTCTAATTTCCTAGACAGTCTTAATGAAGTCAAATTCCAGTCTATTTTCAACTTGAGCTTGAATAGTTCATTGAGTTTCTTTGAATAAACAATCAATTCCTCCAAGTCCATTTTCCTTATACATGACTACCCAGATGAGTTCAGGCTGTCTTGAGATCTCATTTGAAAAAAGTTCTGAAGTATGCTCAATCTTAACAAAAATAATGGTCTTAATTACCCAGCTCCTGAGTTATTTAGAACTGGCAGCTGATCCAATGAGTAGTATTTAATTAAATTTGACATTTATCTAGAAGAGTATTCTAGTGTATTGTAGCTAAATGTTATTCAACCAAAGACTCCCAAGAAACATTCAACTAGCATTAGTATAATCACAATTTAAATATCTACTGGTTCTTTTTGAATTGTATATCTGTAGCAATTAAGCAGAGTCAAGGCTGGCAAAGAAAGTGTTTAAGGGAAACATCAATTATATTTTGTGCACTTAGTAATTATAAAATGGTCAAGGATGTTAAACACAAAATGGGCCATATATAAAGTTAATTTATCTTTCAAGTTATTCAAAACACATTTTGTAACTAACTATAAGAACTCTAAACAGGTATTTCTGGTTTATTCTGTGCTCTTTAGTCCTGTCTTGCCTTCAGTAGAGTAGAAGGGAGGATGTCTTTATAACACAAGATAGGGTTAAGCGGATGGTTCCTGACACTTGTCTTGAGTATCTTGGAAGCAACATATTACTTTTGAATTATAGGAAAAAATACATTCTAAAATTGTAAGGATGTAAAACTTCCTATGTTAAATTAGGCAAATACAAAGTGGTCTACAGACACATGAGCAAGCTTGATTTGAGCAATGCAAATTTTTTGCTCAACTATAACAGACATAAAAGAACTATTCTTCTAGAAAATCTATATCCTATCCTAAGACTGTAGCTATTTAGACACATGAGTATATTCATCTGAAGGTACCAAAAAACACTCACTTCCCTACTAATCTCTTATTTGAGCATGCTATTTACATACTATACACTATAGGCTCTCTTAGCCTCGATCTGTCTCTCTCACCTATATATATATGTAGATTTTACCAATGTGATACATAATTGATCAAATTATAGGTTAAATACCTGTGATAGATAACTAGTTTTTCAGTTGTGTGATGTTGATTTTAGATTCTTTATATCTTGTTCAGCAGTCATATGAATTCATTATTCTCCTTAGGAATTATCTTTTGCAGATAACTAATATATAATCATAATAATCATAGTCATGAATATGTAATTAAAATAATTATTATAATCACTGTTATTATTTTTAAAGATTTTATTTATTTATTCATGAGAGACACAGGGAGAGGGGGCAGAGACATAGGCAGAGAGAGAAGCAGGCTCCATGCAGGAAGCCCGACTGGGACTTGATCCCGGGACTCCAGGATCATGCCCTAGGCCAAAGGTAGATGCTTAACTGCTAAGCCATCCAGGCATCCCTTATAATCATTGTAATAATCACTTTTCATGATAAAAATCTGACTTCCGTCAGGATATTTTGTTTAAAGAAAATTTCTAATGGCATTTATATGCACATGAAGATCACACCAACTTTTCTAATACAAGAGTGTCTGAATCAGCCTGGTTTTGAATCTCATTTTTTCCACTTATATCCTATGTAAACATGTTCAAAATCTTGAACATCTGTGAAACATATTCTCAATCTATAACGTAAGGATAATCTTTTAGATTTGTTTACAGATTAAAATAATTTATATGAAGTCCCTATGCTACTTGGCACATGGTAAGAACTTAGTAATTGCATGGAGATATTTCTATTTGTCGGATATCCAGGAAGAATTGGAAAAAAAAGAACAATATTGTTTCTACAGAGCCACTTGCCAACAAGCCAAGAAGTTAGAATAGACCAGTAGTTCTCAAAGTAGACCAGCAGTATCAGCATCAAATGGTAACGTGTTAAAAATGAATATTCTCAGGCATTGGCCAGAGTTGCTGAATCAGAAATTCTGGAGGTAGGGCCCATTAATCTGTGCTTCAACAAGCCTTCCAGGTGATGCTGATGTGTGCTAAGGTTTGAGGAACACTGGAGTAATGAGACTGAACTCTCCAGGAGACTGTGTGCATTGGGGACAGTCAAGGGTCTGCAGCACAGGGTTTTAGGTGCTGAACTGTGAGTTATATGGCTTTGAAATAGAGTTAGGACATATGATTAGGACTGGCAACAGAGCCTTCCAGGACCTCATAAAATTCCACAAAAAACTTGTGAAATTTAGTGAGGAACAGAGTTCACCTAAAGCCACTGGATGTGGAGGAAGTAAAATACTGATGAGAAGGTAGGGACTAGTGAGGTGGAAGACAGTCTACACCTGAAAAACAAGGCAGAAGTCAGTTGTCAGAACTAAGAGTCAAGGGGTCAGGAGCCAAATTCTTATTCCTGGGGAACAAGATCAGATCCAACTGCACTGCTCCAACCAATGCTTAATCATATGTGCATCACATTAGAGGAGTATGAGTTCACCTATGATCCAGAGCCTAGAGCAGTTGGCAAGATGAAGGCAGTGGCTCCCACTAAAGACAGAGAATGATGCATTGCCAAGGATACAGAATACACTGATATGCTAAAACCTTAATTTTCCCTTCTGGATCTTGAGGAGTATGTCTAAAATTGTTTCTGAGATTAGTATTTGAAGAACCAGAATTTTGTTATTAGTATAAATGTATAGACTAATAAGAAAGAGGAAGGAAAAGAAAGAAATAAGAAAGAGAGGAAAAGAGAGGAAAAGAAAGATTAAGGTGGAGGAGAGTATCTGCAACAGTAACAAATATCCAGTCATGAATCATCAAAAATTCATATTTGTTATTTTATTTTGAACAAAAAAATTCAGAACAAATCCATGCAACACCAAAATAATAGCCAAAGACATAATTAATTGTGTAATTCAGTTTACTTAAGAATGAAACGATGCCAACTTCTTCACCCACTTTTAGGCCTTTGCCAGGATGGTACTGGTTGTCAAAACTTTAAATCTAATAACAACCAAAAGCAATTGATCTACAACCATTATAAAGGCATTGCTTCCTGATTTTTAGCCTGTGACAATTAAAATATTGTTTTCACAATTCAGTATCATCATTTCTAAGTTAGCTTTAAACGAACATCTTCTACATGCCAGATAGAAACTCAGCACACAAAATGAATAGGCTGCTGTCCCTATCCCCAGAACCTCAAAATCAATGTGTTTTTTTTTATAAAATTAATTGTAATTCCAAAGTTTTCTCTTTTCTTGTTCTAGTGCAAAAGAGAATCTCAGTGACAAGGACTTCTGATTGCTCAAAAAATCTCTGACAAGTGTTCTGGACCCTATAGAAATCATAAGTATATCTAGTAAATATGGTAATTCACTTTTTAGTGTTCCTGTGAATAAAGCTTGAATTTTACACATTTAGAAACATATTGAGAAATGACCTCAGGCAACACAAATATGTGACTGGAATAGTGAAAGAAAAAGTCCAAATGTGTGGCCAATCATTTATGATTATATATTATATCAATGCCTACACATACACAAAATACAAGCTTTTGATCACTAACTGTGGCTATGCAACAATTTGCTTGCACAAAGATCCTTTTATACATCACTAAAGATACTTATACTTAGAAATGGGTTTTTCTGTTTTGTAGTGTTAGTAATTTAGCACCACTTTGTTTCTGGCAAAATTCCACTTCTCTATAAGGCTTTTTCTCACTTCTTTTGAGATCATTTCCAAATATTTCTAGTATATTCCTAATATATTATTTATTTAAATTGGTTATAGCATTCAAAAAATGGTTCTATAAAATGTTCCTCTTGACTAAGAAAACAAACACACAGACACACACTGGCTATCTAAAAGAAAGAATCCATTGTAGTTGAAAACTATCACAAGGATATGCACTACATTGGATCATCCCACGATTATCATTCAAAAGTGGTATTAAGAACATAAATGGCTTATATATATAGTGCATAGAATTTGCTTTTTTCTGTACTTTGTCTGGAAAAAATATCCTCATAGGAAAGTATTAAATATTGCAAATCAATACCTGAACCTATGAACATCAAAAACTCCTTATTTAAAATGAATACTATTTCTAATGCCCTATAAATGCTTAAGAAATATGTAGTGTAAGGAGGAAATGTAAAAGAAAAATGATTATTCCCATTCATTCCATCATATAAGTAAATCCATCTGATAAATGTTCATTTTATATTGATTTTCCATATGTTACACTGTCTTCTAGGAGGCAAGTGAACATAAATTCATGAGCTCATAGTCTGTGCATTGTATCACTGGCTCAAATTTTAATTGCATGTCAACATATCTATATTCACATAAACACAATGAATCTTGTAAGTCACCATAACAAAACCAACTTGTTTTTATTGTTTTTATCTCTGTAGTGGTAGCCTGAAAAACGATTTTCCTGTTTTAAAAAATTACTAAAATTGATTTCCATGTGCAAGTATTTCCAACGTTCCATAAAATTGCTAGGTTACAATTGATTATTTAATAAAACTATTTGATAAGGTTCTGAGAAGATTATTTCAAAGCGTTTAGCTTTATGTGGGCAATTAAATTTGCAATGAAAAGCAGTAAGAAACTAAAATGTCCATAACAGGAGTCCTGGTATTGCTTCACTGACTAATTACTACCATTTGCTGCCCAGCACTGCAGCTCTCATACTGTAAAATATATTACCAAACATTTTCATAAATGCACTAAATTTAAAGTAGATATGACTAAATACTCATTATAACTTAAAGGATTTTTAGGAGCTTTTAAATTTATCCTTAAAGTTATAAAAAAATCATTCCTTTTATGCAAATGTTTGTTTACTATCACTTTTGGTTCTTTTATCATCCTTAATCTAAGTTTTATATGGATAATATATATTTCTCTTGATTAGCTTTTTTTAAAAAAGATTTTATTTATTTATTCCTGAGAGAGAGAGAGAGAGAGAGGCAGAGGGAGAAGCAGGCTCCATGGAGGGAGCCCGACCTGGGACTCAATCCCAGGACTCCAGGATCACACCCTGGGCCGAAGGCAGGCACCAAACTGCTGAGCCACCCAGGGATCCCTCTTGATTAGCTTTTTAAATGAGAACTTGCCAGTCATAATTAGAATGTATATAAATTAATAAAGCAAAATATAATTGATTCCACATAACATTAGCGGAATCAATTTCCAAAGAAAAGCATCATCATAGAACCAGAAAAAAAAATTGTAATTTTAAGTCCAGAATATCTTTTCCTCCATTTTAACAAAGTCCACATGAATAGTGCCAAAAGCCTACTAAAGACTCTCATTATAATGCGCTAATTTAGGCAAAGTAAAAATATCTTTAAAGCTGAAAAAAATACATCATTCATTTATAATGCTGACAGTAATTAATAAGACATAAAAATGTGCTCATGATTGGGTAAGACTGCAGTAAGGTAGATCTAGCTTAAACTCTGTGTCTTTATCACACAAAAGAGCATAGTGAATTTCAAGAAAGCAAGAATACATGTATTGCAGAGGAATAGCAACAGCTATTTAAAAGTAATTCCTAAAGAAGAGCTGGGTTACTTTCTTTTCAAATGTCAGTATATTGTGATACATCACTATGTTATAAAATATTACTGATACTCTAACTGGGTACATAGAACTAACATTTTTGAGAATCTAATTTGGTTTAGACACCTTGAATATATTAAGACACTTCATTTTCAAAAGAAATCCTTGAAGGGGGGATCCCTGGGTGGCGCAGTGGTTTAGCGCCTGCCTTTGGCCCAGGGCGCGATCCTGGAGACCCGGGATCGAATCCCACGTCGGGCTCCCGGTGCATGGAGCCTGCTTCTCCCTCTGCCTGTGTCTCTGCCTCTCTCTCTCTCTCTCTGTGACTATCATAAATAAATAAAAAAAAAAATTAAAAAAAAAAAAAAAAAAAAAGAAATCCTTGAAGGGAATGTCTGGTGTTGATTCTCCTACATCCATTCCATCAGATTACCACAAAATATTTATTTCCTTTGAGAAATCATCACTCTACTATTACTAGCTATGTGGCTTGCAAGATTTACCCTAACTCCAACTCCAAGGATAGGTCTTGCATGGCTTAATCTAATCAGCTTGCTCCACTTCCTAGACATAATGATTTGTTCAGAGAGAGGATTAAGATGAATTAGAGCTAAGGAGATGTGAGAAGATTAATATTGGCACTTAAGAAAAGTGAAGCTTATTCTCTTCTTCAGGACTTGTGGCAAAATTGCATACTATTCCATTCTTGCTACCGTAAAAGGAGTCAGTTTGAAGATAAAGTTGAAAAAAGTCAAGAAGTGTAGACAAACAAAGGCTGATTTTAATATTATTTCAATCTATTGGATCAAAGCATGTTTGGAAGGCAATTCTATGCATAAGTTAGTTCCTTAGCCTAGTAAACTGCCCTTTTTCCTCCCTCCTTTTCTTCCTTCTTCCCTTCCTCCTTCCTTCCTAAATTAAAAAAAAAACAAAAACAAAAAAAGAAATGTAGGGGTACCTGGGTGATTCAGTCAGTGTAGCATCTGTCTTCCATTCAGGCCATGATCCCAGGGTCCTGGAAGGAAGCCACCACATCCAGATCCCTGCTCAGGAAGGGATTCTGGTTCCCCCTCTCCCACCATCCTTCCCCCTTCCCCTTCTCATGCTCTGTCTCACTCACTTTCTCTGAAATAAATAAAATCTTAAGAAAAAATTAAATGTAGTTTAAATTGAGTATCTTGTCATTTACAAATGAAAGATTTGTAACAATTATGAAATCTTTAATGTGCACATCTTTATCTCCACACTGAAATCCATCAAGTTCATGTAACTTGGCCAAGGTTAGGCAGCCAGCGGTAGAACTGATTTCAAGTTCTGCTCCAAATGGCTCCAAAATATCTAAGTTCTTTTCTTTATACCATGTAGACTTTTTGCTGTTAGCTAAACCTGACAATAGCAGGCCAGGGGTAGAAATCTATATCTTCTTATAACTAATCCATGTATTTTTACAATGCCAAACCTGATAAATAGACTTATCATAATAAAATGAATATTTATGAGACCCTTTAGGTAATCAGTCCAACAGATGCTTATCTTTCACCTCTTTTCTCTACATGTCCTGGAGATATCCCATAGCCCTTTGATAGAATATGTTTTTTTTTTTAAGATAAAAATATGCCCAGATTTGGCAGATTAAAATAGTAAAGTAGATCCTCAGTGCAATTCAGTCCTTATTGCCTTGTAAATAAAGCATGCTATTAAAAAACTCAATCTCATTTCCCTCCTCTAATTATATAGAATTGAAATAAGACATGGTGATCGTGCTTGGCAGAATAAAATACCCCAAATTACAAACATCTATGATAATAATCAAAATTGATTTTTAAACTTGAGATAGTAAAGAAGTGATTTTCCAGAGCCTATAATAATTGAGATATTTTGACTTCTTAAAATGTGGCTTAGTTTTATAATCATACACTTAAGATTAATCTTCTGCTAATATAAAAATAGGTCATTTCTTTAAAAAATGTAGTACATTGTTTCCAGTTTATTTTTATCATGGCAAGTATAAAATATACATAATATTTCAGAAGAACTCGGCCTATTTCCTAAGGTAGCAATAAAGTGTTTGTGCAAACATTGATAGTTCACTGGCCATTCAAAGATCTTTTACTTTATTAATCAGTATATTTGGTTAGTAAATTATGCATTACATATCGCAAAGACCAATTAAAACTATCTTCTGAAAAATAAATAACTAGAGGAAGCAAGAATAAATAGAAAGAACACAACAAAAATTCCAGAGAACTGTATCTGTAAAATTTGTAATAGTTATTACAAAGGCATTCACATATATAACTGAGAGATTTTGACCAAAAAAATGAAAAAGAAATCTTACATTTATGGCCAGAATTTGAACATATTCTTAAAAATTAATCCAAACAAACAAAGAAGCCCTATCTCTTCAGTTATTCTGTGATTGACAAAAGACAATTCTTTTCCCTAAATCCCAGAAGGCTAAAAATATCTTGACATGATACATTTATAGCTTAAAGAATTCTCTGTCCCTTTTCCTCCAAAATACCTAAAATGGAATTATTAAAAGATCACAGAGAAAAGCTAAATATATATTTCACATAAACCGCAGTTTATTTTCTACTATGAGAACATTATGCTTCTAGAATCCAGATATTATAGTAGATATATAAATGTTTTCAAGTAATTACATATGTACAGACTTCATTTTTAATATTAAAATATCTATAAAATGAAATTCTAGTCATGTGTCATTTGATGTCTGAGCATATAAATGCCTTTTAACAGAAAAATAGAAAACATATAATTTGATCAAAAATGCTTATTTTCTTTTTTCTCTTACTTTAATTTTATAACAGTAAAAGAGTAGAAATTTTGATTCAAGTTTGAACTATGTCTTAGTGGATAAGAAAACCAAAGTAAAGAATATTTTTGGATTTGAATTCAGGAATAATAGCAATAATTATAATAATGGTGTTCATTTTTCACAATTTTAAAAAAGTATTTTATATGGTGTTATAGTGGCATAGTGTATCTATAATTGAATTATCCTAACATTTTAAATCATTGGAATAAAACCTATGTTCAAATACAGAAGGAAATTATAGATAGATAACAGTAATTTTATGCCACCGTATATGAAACAAAGGAAAAAATAACTATTTCAATTTATTTAATCCTTCTTCAATGAGTTAAATCGAACCACAGGGAGATTGAGTCAAATATTCAGTCAACCTGAGTGACTTGCTTAGGAGAGGCCAGATTTAAAACCAAAATTTTCACTTATATCTGGACTGGTATATTGAGAACTTACAACTTACCAATATTACATATTTAATTCATTCTAAGAAGATACTGAATGCCTCTTTAAGGTTTTGGTCTGCCTTATATTCATAACTTTTTGTTGTTGTTGTTTTAAGATTTTATTTAATTATTTGAAAGAGAGAGAGAACATGAGCATTGGTGAGGGGCAGAGGGAGAGGGAGAAGCAGACTCCCCGCTGAGCAGGGAGCCCAGGCATCCACTTCATAAATGTTTTTAATATTTTATTACAGTATACAATTAGCATACTCTTTATTCATAAGTAATTATTCTATCTTCATTAAAAAAAGAATGCCTAAAGCAATCTTGTAAGATTGTACATCTATGAAGATCATACATTATGGGGAAAATGTACAGTTGACCCTCTAGCAACATGAATTTGAACTGTGTGAGGCCACTTACACATGGAATTTCCTCAATAAGTATAGTACAATACTGGAAATACAGTATTTCCTTTTTGCAGAGTTATTTGTACTTCTTCACTCTAAGCTAAACACCCAAATTTCAGCTAAGAAGTTGAGACAAGATGCAACACAAACTTAACAGGCTTAAATCTAAATCAACTTCAAGCATGGCCTTCTTAGTTAACAACAATGTCATATCTTCTAGTTGCTTCAAGTCCATTTTTCTCTCACACCTCAAATGTAATTATTCATTCTCTCCTATCAAAGATACATCTAGTTTCTGATGATTTCTCACCACCTCCATGAATACCACACTGGTCTAAATATGGATTATTGCAACAGCCACTAACTGGTCTTCCTGTTCCCACGTAACCCCCTACCCCATGCAATGCCAATACACCAGGAAGAGTGATCCTTTTAAGTTAAATGTCAGATGATTTTATTGCTTTAATCAAATTCTTTCACAGCTCCCTGTTTTATTCAATCTAAAAGTCAAAATCCTTTTAATGGCCCCAAAGGCCCTACAAAGTCTTATTTCCCTTCATTTACCTTCTCTTCAATCCACACTGGCTTACTTATTGATTATAAAACTGTCTAGGAAATCTTCTGCTTGAGGGCTTTTGCTCTGGTGCACTCCTCTGACTCAAAAGCACTTCCCAAAATATCCTGGCGTGTACTTGTATGAAAAATTACCTTAAATTTAGAAATTAGGCAAGAAAAAAATGTAAAAGGTGGGCTGTTATGTCCTTTCAATGTCATGTGAAAGCATTAACTAACAGACCCACCCAAAGATCATTTAAAGGAATGCACATTGTTTGATTCAAGTTTACTTTTGATTATTGACTAATAAAGATTTAGTGAAGATTTACTAACATTACATATGGTTTATAGTCCAGAAGACATTAACTGGTTTTGTATATAACCTAGCAAGTTTATCTTAACATTTTTTACTAAGTCACCTATAAATTCCAAGCTCTGCAAAATGCTCCTTCATGAGCCCATCTTACTGATCCCTTCATTAATTAACAATTGAAATAAAGGGGCATCTAGGTGGCTCAGTCAGCTAAACAACCAACTCTTCATTTTAGTTCAGGTCATGATCTCAAGGCCATGAGATCAAGCCCCAAGTTGGCTCTGAGCTGGGCCTGGAACCCGTGTAAGATTTTCTCAATTGTAAATGGGATTGACTCCTTAATTTCTCTTTCTTCAGTCTCATTGTTTGTGTATAGAAATGCCACTGACTTCTGGGCATTGATTTTGTATCCTGCCACGCTACCGAATTGCTGTATGAGTTCTAGCAATCTTGGGGTGGAGACTTTTGGGTTTTCTATGTAGAGTATCATGTCATCGGCGAAGAGGGAGAGTTTGACTTCTTCTTTGCCAATTTGAATGCCTTTAATGTCTTTTTGTTGTCTGATTGCTGAGGCTAGGACTTCCAGTACTATGTTGAATAGCAGTGGTGAGAGTGGACATCCCTGTCTTGTTCCTGATCTTAGGGGAAAGGCTCCCAGTGCTTCCCCATTGAGAATGATATTTGCTCTGGGCTTTTCATAGATGGCTTTTAAGATGTCGAGGAATGTTCCCTCTATCCCTACACTCTGAAGAGTTTTGATCAGGAATGGATGCTGTATTTTGTCAAATGCTTTCTCTGCATCCAATGAGAGGATCATATGGTTCTTGGTTTTTCTCTTGCTGATATGATGAATCACATTGATTGTTTTACGGGTGTTGAACCAGCCTTGTGTCCCAGGGATAAATCCTACTTGGTCATGGTGAATAATTTTCTTAATGTACTGTTGGATCCTATTGGCCAGTATCTTGTTGAGAATTTTTGCATCCATGTTCATCAGGGATATTGGTCTGTAATTCTCCTTTTTGGCGGGGTCTTTGTCTGGCTTTGGAATTAAGGTGATGCTGGCTTCATAGAACGAATTTGGAAGTACTCCATCTCTTTCTATCTTTCCAAACAGCTTTAGGAGAATAGGTATGATTTCTTCTTTAAACGTTTGATAAAATTCTCCTGGGAAGCCATCTGGCCCTGGACTCTTGTGTCTTGGGAGGTTTTTGATGACTGCTTCAATTTCCTCCCTGGTTATTGGCCTGTTCAGGTTTTCTATTTCTTCCTGTTCCAGTTTTGGTAGTTTGTGGCTTTCCAGGAATGCGTCCATTTCTTCTAGATTGCCTAATTTATTGGTGTATAGCTGTTCATAATAGGTTTTTAAAATCGTTTGTATTTCCTTGGTGTTGGTAGTGATCTCTCCTTTGTCATTCATGATTTTATTAATTTGAGTCTTCTCTCTCTTCTTTTTAATAAGGCTGGCTAATGCTTCATCTGTCCCACCCCCGTTCATGTGTATATACAGGGGTATTCTCTCTTTCTCAAAAAAAAAAAAAAAAAAAAAAAAGAAAAGGAAAAGTAAAAGGAAAAAACAACAAAAGGGAAGCTTGGGTGGCTTAATGGTTGAGTGTCTGCCTTTGGCTCAGGGTGTGATCCCGGAGTTGGGGGATGGAGTCCTGCATGGGGCTTCCTGCAGGAAGCCTGCTTCTCCCTCTGCCTATGTCTCTGCCTCTCTCTGTGTCTCTCATGAATAAATAAATAAAATCTTAAAAGAAAGGAAGAGAAAAAAAAAGAAAAAGGAAAAGAAAGAAAGAAGAAAGCAAGAAAGAAAGAAAGAAAGAAAGAAAGAAAGAAAGAGAAAGAAAGAAAGAAAGAAAGAAAGAAAGAAAGAAAGAAGGAAAGAAAGAAAGAAAGAAAGAAAGAAAGAAAGAAAGAAAGAAAGAAAAAGAGAAAGAAAGAAAATCTTTGGCATGTACACATTTTATATTTGTATGAGAGCCATATTTTAACTTTTGAAAACTATACTTTGATAAAAAGATATTTTCTTCAAATATTTGTGTAAAAATCACCACAGTGAGTCCTAACCTATCATCCTATTTTAAAAACTGCTCCGCACCCATCCCTCGCACCTTATCTCTTTTCCTTGTTATTTTCTTTCAAAGCATTTCTCAGCTTCTAACACACTATATAATTGGCTGTTATATTATGTTTATTTCCTTTTTCCTTCCTGTTAGAACATAAACTCTGAAAGAGCATAATTTTCTTTTCACTCACCAATGTACAGTTAGTTCTGCTAACACAATATCATATTCCTAAAAATCACCATAGTATGCAAAATTGTACAACAAAAACCATAGGATTTGTGAGGAAAATAGGGGTAAGGGCAAAAACCTGACACATTTAACAAATTTAACAATGATTTACACATGCTAAATGGTCAAGATATATACAAGCAGTACAATTAAGTAAAAGCACTTTACTTTGAAGAGAACTGAAGTTTGCTTTGGAAATGGCCTTTAGAAAAGGTGCAAGTTGGTGTGATATTGTGAAGTAATGGAAGGCAAATTATCACACCAGATGTAGGGTGTCCAGGATAGGTCATATTAGCTTGGAAAAGCATATTCAATGTTTTATTAAAGTTTTACATATTTAAACAATAGTCAAACACGACTAAGGCTATTTTAAAATAAACTCCAAAAATTAAAACATTTCATAAATTTGTGGTGATGTTTACATAATAAATTCAGTTTCCCTTGGGGCTGATTTTTCTAGATGAAAAGGACATTTTTAAATTTATCAAAAAGGGCATGGGCTTTGAAAGAATGACTTTTTTTTTTTTTTTTTTTTTTTTGGCACACACGAGAGAGAACATGAGTGGAGGAGCAGAGGAGGAGCAGAGGGAGCAAGAGATTCTTAGGCAGGCTCCATGCCAGCATGGAGCCCAAAGCAGCATGGAGCCCAATGATCATGAGTCTGAGACCATGACCTGAGCCAAAATCAAGAGTACATTAAGCCATCCAGATGCCCAAGAATGACTCTTCTTGTGTAGTATATGAAACACCACATTAATTAGAACTGGTTTCCTATATCTGAGTGACCACAGCCCAAATAATTAACATGTAAAAATACATATCGTGAAATAAATGTGAGTAAAACTAATCATATGTCTGATAGCTATTGTGGTGGGAGGCTTATTCACTACTTTGGTTAGAACCTGGTAGAGACCAAGGATCCTTTCATTTAAGAGATTTTTGTTCTCAAGGAACATAAAGACATTCTCAAGGAACATAAAGACATTCATAAAATAAGTTCCTCAAGTATTTGTCATATGCTGCTTGCCAATATTCAGTATAAAAATTATCATTGAGATCTTCTACACAAAGGATAAATCACACGATTCAGACATTCAAAGTTTCTCTCTTTCCATTTCTTGTGGGTAGTAGAAGGAAATGCTTGAACAGTCATGCAATATACATTTTAGAGAAAATAAAAGTCCACAGAGTACCTACACTTTTTGTCTAATTCTACACAGTTAAAATTTAGCCATTGGTGTTCAGAGGACAGCTTTGGGATATTCCAGTACCTACCATCCAGCTCCACTCCAACAGAAAACACAATTGTCATTTCCATAGGTCATGCTAAACAAACATGCTAACTAAATAAGAACAGAGCACTTGTCAATAAATGCAACCAGCCTCTCCTTTCATTACCATGCCAATTTAAGGCCATCCTAATTAGGAGTTCTAGAGTAGTTGCTGAACACAATATAGTGTAGTCTCACTTGGATAAATTTACCTTCTACAATCAGTTGTAGAGACACTTGAATTTATGTGTTCAGAAATAAAATATACAATGTTTTCTAGTAATGGAATTTATATTCTACAGTTCTAATTTGTACAGTTTATCTCTATTCCTTTTAAAGTATTTTATTTTCTCAGTTTCAAATTTTCCAGAACTAACTAGTCTAATTTTTCTTTTTTTTTTTAGATTTTATTTATTTATTCATGAAAGACACACAGAAAGAGAGAGAGAGAGAGAGAGGCAGAGACACAGGCAGAAGGAGAAGCAGGCTCCATGCAGGGAGCCCGACGTGGGACTCGATTCCAGGTCCCCAGGATCAGGCCCTGGGCTGAAGGCAATGCTAAACCGCTGAACCACCCGGGCCGCCTAGTCTAATATTTCTATAGTAAATACACAGTGGTTATGCTGCTGATAATGGTAGAAAGACTTGTGGAAAGAAATAAAATCACGTATAAAGGAAAATGTCCCACCTAGGCCATGTCTCTAGTAGATCTCAGAAATGATTACCGAGTTTCATTACAATTGGCCTGAAAAAGCTGAAACCAAGAAAGGACCATGAACTTTTGGTGATTCTAGGATACAAGAGGCAAACTGGATCTAACAATCTGAAGACTCTAGCTTAATCAATTAATAACAACATATTTCATTCAACTGTGTACAGATATACTTTTATCTCACACTATCAAGAGTGCTACCCTCTTTTATCAATTAAAATTCCTCTAATTTTTCCCTTAACAAACTACAAAGTAAATTTTTTTCACTGACTGGTATTCCCTTGTCTGACAAATTAATAGATTCATTATAAAGTTGTTTTTAGTTCTGGTGGTCTCTATTTTATTTTGGGTGATCTTTATTATTTTGATATGTGCAAACTATAAATTCATGATAAGTAGCCACTTTTAAAAATAATTTTATTTTTACGGTGAGAATTTTTTTGCATCTTGAGCACTTTATTCCCATCAAATTAAACTATTACTGAAAATCCAATGTACTCTATCCTTCTGCTAGCATCTAACACTGTGCTGATTTCTATTATTTTGTAAAATACTACATAATTTTTGTGCTGCATAATTAAAATATTGTATCTAAATAGATTTATCCTTATTAATTGAAATACCATAAAATGAGTGACACATTTATCATTGGTATTACTTATTTACAGATTTCCTGCTAATTTCAAGAGCTACTAAAGCCAGGTTGGAAAAAAAAAAAAAAAAGAGAGAGAGCAAATAATAGAAGCCAAAGTGAAGAAGTTTTTACTAAGAGAACAGTGCTTTTTGTTTTCCTTCTAAAGTGATACTATTATTAAATTCTGAATTTCTTTTTAATATGTCAAAGAGATTTAAAGAATGAATATTAAAGGTTTTTTCTTTATCTTTTATTGCTCATATAGGAAATATATAAGAGGTTATCTTTAAACATGAATTCTAAATTGTGCAATGTCGTTTAACATTACATAAGATTTATTTTTTTTCTCATTGTTAAGGCAATATACGATCATTTAAAGAAATTTAAAACAAAATAAATACATAATCAGAGTCTAGCTTCTCCCCAGAATATAGAAAGCTTGAAAGAATATTACTCCTATGCTAACAATAAGAAGAAATAAATTCAAAATAATAAATTTCCTTGAAACCTCTTAGAGTTGTGGTTCATGGGAAAGCAAGTATCTTGAAATCAAGGACAAGAGGTTCCTCACAGACTAGCTGCAACTGGCTTGCCTGTGACAGAGCACTGGTGGAAGAGGAGCTGGGTCATAAAAGCAGGTGAGAAGAAATCAGACCAAATTGGCCACAAATTGCAAATGATCATGTCTGAACAATGTTAGAGTATAAAGTATGGGGTTAGAGATCCCTGAGAAGCTGTAGACAAAAGAACAGGTTGTACTCCCTATAGGCTCTTCTTCATGGTCCTCCATGGGGTGCTAAAGACAAGAATGGCAAAAGGTGAGAGAGCAAGTAGAGATAGCCTCTGTTTCCTGTACAGACATAGACTTTCCAAATATGTGAAGATTAAGAATCTCACCAAAAGAATATATGGATGGAAAAGAAGCCCACAGAAAGATGCTCCACAGAAAGATCAGTATTCATTGGGGAAAAGCAAATTAAACAACACTGGAATACCACAACACAGGTTTTAGTTTGGAGAAGCTTAAAGAAACAATAATATCAATACCTGACAAATATCAGAGCAACTGGAGCTCACATACTTTGCTTGTGGGAATGCTAAACAATACACCATTCAGGAAAACACTCTGACAGCTCCTTACAGAGGTAAAAATTCACATCATACAGCCAGAATTCCAACTCTTAGATATTTGTCCAGGATAAATGAAAATTTATGTTCAAATGTATACAGTAATATCTTCAGAACTTTTATTCAAAAATCATAAAAGAACTGGAAACAATCTACATGTTCTACACTTGTGAATGTATAGATAGTCCATCCATATGATAGATTCCTACCCAGAAATAAAGGAAATGATCAATTGATACAGACTACAATATTGATGAGTCTCAAACTGATTGTTGGAAGCAAAAAAAAAAAAAAAAAAAAAAAAAGCCACATTCAAATGGCTGAGTACTTACAATTCATTTCTATGACATATAATTTTATTTATATGATATTCC
Organism: Canis lupus dingo; assembly: GCF_003254725.2. Classification (NCBI taxonomy): domain Eukaryota; kingdom Metazoa; phylum Chordata; class Mammalia; order Carnivora; family Canidae; genus Canis; species Canis lupus. Next base: position 40,443,202 of record NC_064265.1, on the reverse strand, counting down.
AGGAAAGACAAAACTCTAGGGAAAGAAAACAGATCAGTGGCTGTCAATGGTAGAAATGAAGAAGAGAGAATAAAGAGGAATAAGGCAACTTTTGGGGTAATAAAATATTCTATATATTTTTTAAAGATTTTATTTATTTATTTGAGAGAGACTGAGAGAGCACAAGTGGTGGGAGGGGCAGAGGGAGAGCAAGTGGGAAAGACAGAGTCCTCAATGAGTGGGATCCCAACGATGGGGCTCAGTCCCAGGACCCTGAGGTCATGACCTGAGCGGAAGGCAAATGCTTAACTGACTGAGTCACCCAGATGCCCCTCCATATTTTAATTATTGTTATGGTAATATACTTATATGCCTCTGTCAAAATTCACAGAACTCTACATTAAAAAGGGTGAATCATAATGAGTGAAAATATACCTCAATAAACCTGACTTTAAAAATAGTTATCACTTATCAATTTATAAGTTTGATAGCCAATATGAATTATGGATTTATACATATGCATATGCTAACTAATAGCTACCAATTTATTTTCTCCTTATGCTCAATATATTCTTCAAATTAATATGCAAGCATTAACTTATTTCATCCTCAAAAAAACCTTATAAGGAAGGTACTACTGTTGTCACCATTTTGTAGTTGGACAACAGATACTCAAGAGGTTGTATAACTAACCCAAGATCATTGAGTCTTTCAATGGCAATGCAATGCTTTCAAAATAGACAATTTGGGGCCAAGGATCAAGCCCATTATCTTATTAAGTAGTTATATAGTATATAGTTATATGTATTTATACATAGTTATATGTAATCATATATATATGCAAATTTATACATTTCTTTACTATTGTCATAAACCAAATAATTTTATAAATTTGGCAATGAAGATTCCTATCATATGAATGATATAATGCTAAGAAATCGAAGGAGGAAAGCTTACACAGAGGAAAAAAGATCTTTACATATATTTGATTCTCATTATCTGGAGTAATTATGTTCTATACAGTCACCACAAACATTGAATTAGCAAATGCTGAATTACTGCCTACAAGTAACACAAGGTTAGGTGCTTACAAACTTCTGCTCACATTTCTATAAACTGATCAATGTGTGTGTGTATATATATATATATATATATATATATATATATACCCTTGTTTTTAGCATGTTTCTGTTTTAAAAATATATAAATTTTAAAATCCTGGAAGAGAGTACAGGTAGAAATATCTCTGATATTAGCTATAGCAACATTCTTCTAGATATATCTCCCAAGGCAAGGGAAGTAAAAGCAAAAATAACTTATTGGGACTACATTAAAATAAAAAGCTTCTGTACAGCAAAGGAAACACTCAACAAAACTAAAAGGCAACCTACAGAATGGGAGAAAATATTTGCAAATGACATATCTGATAAAGGGTTAGTATCCAAAACATATGATGAACTTAAACAACTCAACACCCAAAAAATAAAAAATTCAACTAGAGAATGGGAAGAAGACATGAACAGACATTTCTGTCAAGAAGACAAGTAGTTGGCCAATAGACACATGAAAATATATTCAATATCATTCAACATCAAGGAAATGCAAAACAAAACTACAATGAGATATGACCTCATATCTGTTAGAATAGCTAAAATAAAAAAAACACAAGAAACAAGAGTTGGCAAGAATGTGAAGAAAAATGAATCCTCTTGCACTGTTTGTGGGAATGTGAACTGGTGTATCCACCATGGAAAAGAGTATAGAGGTTCTTAAAAGAGTTAAAAATAGAATTACCCTATGATCTAGCAATCATATCACTGGATATTTACCAAAAAAAAATACAAAGACACTCATTCAAAGGGATACATATAATCATATGTTTATAGCTGCATTATTTACAATTGCCAAATTATGGAAGCAGCCCAGGAGTCCATAGATAAATGGACGGATAAAGAAGAGGTTATAGATAGATAGGTAGATGGATAGATAGATAGATATTGATATATATGTTCACATATATATATCAATAATATGAATATTATTCAGCCATAAAAAGAGATTGAAATCTTACCATTTGCAATAGTATGGATGGAGTTAGAGAGGATTATGATAAGTGAAGTAAGTCAGTCAGAGAAAGACAAACACCATATGATTTCACTTATATGAGTGGAACTTAAGAAACAAAACAAATGAACAACCGAAAAAGAGGCAAATCAAGAAAAAGGACTTTAACTAAAGAGAACAGTGATGGTTACCAAACAGGAGGTGGGTGGGGGATGGGTGAACTAGGTGGTGGAGATTAAGGAGTGCATTTGTGATGAGCACTGAGTAATGTAAGGAATTGTTGAATCACTTATTATACACCTGAAAGTAATATAACACTGTATGTTAACTATATTGGAAGTTAGAATAACTTTATAATTATTTCATATATTTTGTTGATTCATTAACATTGAACTCACAGCCTGCAGCATTTAACTCATACCCAAATAAAGCTCATCTGACAGACAAATTGTCTCCATCAGGGAGGGACATCATAGCTTTCTTGTACTTGGAAATGCTAGACAGCACTTTGTAGTATGCTTGGAGTCACTTTAAACATCAAAGTCACCAACCAAAAGCACAAGGATGAGAAAAATACAGCAGTAAACATATGAAAAGGATGCTTATTTACAGTATCAGAATTGATATAAGAAGTCAGAACTCCACCCTGATCAACTTTACCTGGGAACTTTTGACTGTGGTAATTCATATTTTTAAACACTCTGCATATGCATATATCAGAGGACAACCAAGAAAGCACTTCAAGTATTGATTTTAGGTTGCAAATGCATTTTAGCAAGTACATGAATTGGCATGTAAGAAATCTGCTAATAATGAAGATTGGTTGTCTATGTGTGTGTGTAATTTCCATACAATGATGTATTTTTCTTTATTAGTATTACATCATAATTCTTTTCCAAAATTATTTAAATTCATCTTCAGAATTGCTACACTTGATATATAATACTACTATGTTTTATATGATCAATTAATCAGATATATTTAAGTATCACAATTTTTGTTTTGATATCATAAATAATTTTTCAATTAAAAAACTCCTCATTTTTTTTCTAATTTATTTTCCACTAAGAGAATGTAAGCTTCCTGGAGTCATAGATATTTTATGTTTGGTTCACTGTTGGATCTTATTTCTTAGTACCATTCTCAGAATATAGCAGATGCTTAATTAATATTTGAATGAATAAGTGAATACACCTAATCCCCAATGGGATGAGGGGACCTGAATTCACTGACTTATACTCTCAAGAGGAAAAAGAAAATTCTTACATACTTGTAAGATAGGTATTCATCTTAAAAGTGAGAAAAAAAGAGAAACCCACAGTTAAAAGTTCAAGTTTACCATCCATCTCAGGGAATATCCATCCATATCAGAATAAAATAACAAAGTTTCTATTTTTAGATACTGGAAAGAGGACTCAAATTTCTGCGTATAAAATAATATTTTTTAGAAACGATGGAAAATAATACCGACCATATTTGAAGTTATGTACAGTTTATCAATATGACAACATAACCTGTTTACACATCTGAGTAAAAACAATTCGAGAAAACCTTCCATATGTATAGGAGGAGTCTATTACTAATGTAAATACTCTATGCATTCTGTTATATAAATACTATATAATCTAATACTGTACACAGTAGTGGTAAATGTAATTGAACTTTAGATAAAAATAAAGGATTTGACCAAGTGAACTAGAAAGAATCACCAAGTGTATTTTTTGAGTAAGATGAATGCCCCTTATTATCAAGCCAGCTGAAGCTCAACAATCCATTAGTTCTCACATGGGTAGAATCTGCTATTGCTGTTTCCTCTCGAAGGATTAGTTCTATGAATGCCAGTTTCCTAAGAAAGTAAGTCAGTATGGTCAAGAATATTTGAGTGAAACAGAAAATACAGTGGTGCCAATTAATTAAATGAATGGTCTCTGTTTCGAGTGAAATTCAAATCCTTGTTACTTCTTTATTTTCCTTTTTAAAAAAATTTAAATTTAATTAATTGACATATAATGTATTATTGGTTTCAGAGGTAGAGGTCAGTGACTCATCAGTCTTATATAATACCCAGTGCTCATTACATCATATGCCCTCCATAATGTTCATCACCCAGTTACCCAGTCCTCCCTCCCCCCCAGTGACCCTCAGTTTGTTTCCTATGATTAAGAGTCTCTTGTGGTTTGTCTCCTTCTCTAGATGAGATCTCATCTTGTTTTATTTTCCTCTTTTCCCCTATGATTCTCTGTTTTGTTTCTTAAATTCCATGTATGAGTGAGATCTTATGATAATTGTCTTTTTGTGATTGACTTATGTCACTTAGCATATCATTTAGTTCCATCTTGTCATTGCAGATGGCAAGACTTAATTTCAATTTAATTTTCTTTGATGGCTGAATAGTAGTCCATTGTGTGTGTGTGTGTGTGTGTGTGTGTGTGTATGTGTATACACCACATCTTTATCCATTCATCTGTCAATGGACATTTGGGATCTTTCCATAGTTCGTCTATTGTGGACATTGCTGCTATAAAAATTGGGGTGCAGGTGCCCCTTTGGATCACTACATTCATATCTTTGGGGTAAATACCCAGTAGTGCAATTTCTGGGTCCTAGGGTAACTCTATTTTCAACTTTCTGAGGAACCTCCAAACTGTTTCCAGAGTGGCTGCACTATCTTGCATTCCCACCAGAAGTGTAACAGGGTTCCCCATTCTCCACAACTGCCCAACATCTGTTGTTTTCTGACTTGTTAATTTTAGCCGTTCTAACTGGTATGAGGTGGTGCCTGATTGTGATTTTGATTTGTATTTTTCTGATGCCATATTCATGGAAACAAAGGACAATGCAATTAAAAGAAATAATGCTACAGCTGTTTAGATTTAATATAAGAATGTGTTTGGTAACGTTGACATGAAACAGTTTCTGTGGATTGATCAGTATGAAATGAAATTAACTGAATGAGAAGTGAAGAAATGGACATAACTTAAAAAACAAAATAACATAACAACAACAAAACCTTTCCAATAATTTTATGAATAAAAGTGATAGAGAAAGGAAATGGTGGAAGGGTTTGTTTTTATTTTTTGTTTGTTTTTATTTTAAGCTTTGGAGACATTAGAGTATTCTGTGTGCTTATGAGGACTGACTTATGAACAAGAAGAGAAAAGAGAAAATATATAGGAATTCAGACAAATTGCAGAAGAAAAGCTGTCACTGTTAACTATTTCACTCAAATACCATTATAAAGTACTTTAAAAAGTATTAATTTCAGATTTGCTAAAAATAAAACCAAAGAAAGGTAATATAAAACATTTTTGGTTTGAAGAAACATTACCATGTACTACACCAGTACTAAATTAAGAAGAAAAAGTAATTTTCATGTTAGCATTTCATATTGTATTTATTTAATAGTTTCAAAAATAAAGACATATGAATAACCCTAAAATACTGAATTGTGTTACTTAAACATTTATATTCACTTAATTTGATAATTTATTAATGTATATTTTATTTGTTATTTATTGCTCTAGAAATTAGTCACATTTTTATTTTAATTATTTTTACTTTTTTTAATTTAAATTCCAGTTACTTAACATACAGTGTAATATTAGTCAGTAATAGAATTTTGTGATTCATCACTTACATCACCACAAGTGTCCTCCTTAATCCACATCACCTATTCAACACCCACTTCTCCTTGCGTCCAGCAAACCTTGGTTTGTTCTTTATAAACAAGTCTGTTTTGTGGTTTGCCTTAGAGTCTTCACATTTTTTCAATAAAGGGCTCTAACCATGTCACTGATGCTTTACTAGATTGAAAATCCAAGTGAAAGGCAGGATCTTAGATAGATCATTGTGCACAGAGTAGAAAGTTATTTTAATATAGGGACAGGTCACAGTCTCTGAGCTATCATTTGACACTATTCAGATAAATGTAATAAACTCAACTATTATGTCCCTTTTAATCATAATATTAGCATGGATGATGAGTGTATCCATTAGCAAAATAAGTTTGTCTTAAGTAATGGTGATTCAGGTTTCAACTGAAATGATGAATAGCTAAGAAACTTTATATCTTGGGTTTGGTCTAGGGATATTCTGGGAGACAAGTATTCATGAATATTTTCATATTTCTGCACACAACCCAGACTTTATGAGCAAAGGATAAAGGTTAAAAGATGATCAAATAGCAAATAGGCCTTGAAAGTTAGTGATAAAGTGAAAGTGAATTACTCTAAAGAGATTGAGACTTAATCTTCCCCAGAGCCATTTGGTTATATTTTAGGATGGTGAAGCTAGAGAGACCCCCCTCTCCCACCTCCTTCCATCCCCAGACATTTATGTCTTTCTTTCTCCCTCTTCCTTTTCACTTTATCTTCCTCCCTTCTTCCATCCCTTCCTCTCCAAACTTCAAAGAGTAGGGGCAGATATGCCACCCAATCCCATATCACCTCCAAATCTCGTACTTTCATTATAGCTCTCCTGCATTGCACCCCCATTGCCCATGCAGGGTAACACGCAGCTGTCACATCACATGAGGATAGGGTCCCTGGAAACTAACACTAAAATGTTCTGTGAGCAATAAACTGTCTGTTCTCTGATCTAGAGCTCTCACGTTTTCTATCAGAATAAGAATTACAGTGAACATTTAGTGGTTTCTTGACAAAGGGCGTCAGAGAGAAGGGCTCAGAATTGTGACCCTAATTTTTTGTTCAATGAAGATCTTGCCTGTGAATGAAAACAATGTTACACGGAGAGTCAAGCCAACATCTTTATATTTTTGGCTGAGATTTCTCATTCCTTGCAAAATTATATCCAAGATATTTCCACTCCTGATCTGCCTTACTTCATCCACTTAATTCTCATGTGGTTTAGGGCTATACGTACACTGTCAAGTTATTTTTAGCACTGGAAACTATGTGAACATATGTGTCTTGTATGATTTTGGTCTGAGATTAGGAAAAAGCAAATGTGTGGGTAGCTTTCCTTGGGTTTTACTTGGATTCTTGGATATTACATTTGGTCCCTATTTAGAATATTCTTTTTCTAAATGTTTCTTTCTACCTCTGTGTTTCTCAAAGTGGAAAGACTTGCTGATTCCTATGTCAGTTTTACATCTCCCTACTTGCTAAACTAATTTATTCCTGCTGTCCTCAATTCTACCACATTCTTGACAACCACATTTGAAAATAGCATTTCTTTAAAATAGTTTTAATCTATCATATGGAGTATTTGGGCTGGTTATTATCAATACAAAAATATTCATAGCACAAATATATTATAACTTATGATATTTAAAAATAATCTTAATATTAGATTCACACCAAATAATAAATAGCTATTTTCTTAACAATAAAGTTAAGATATTTTAATAATTTTAAATTAGTGAAATTATTTTTACAGATTTAATATTCATTTTAAAATATTCAAATTTATAAATACAAGGCACCACTTAATTTTCCATTTGATGAAGTGGACTAATTGGCTGCAATCTTTAGAAATCATTAGCCCAGGCCTCGCACATCATAGATTCCTTAAATATTGGTGGTGTGAATAAAGGTGACAGATACTGTTCCTAATAGTCATGAATGCTGTAACTACCTGTGCCAGCAAAGCTGGTTTGCAAACCTAAAGGGACCTGGATATAGTAACTGTCCTGATATGACTATAGCACTTTCATGAGTCATATTACAAATCTTTGCCCTAGGTAAGTAAGCATTTTTTTATTATTTTGTTCAGGTTTGGTCTGATCACCCTGAACTGTTTTGTTTCTGTTTTGTTATTGTGTTTTTGATCACCCTGTAGTTTTCGCACCAGTTCACACTCAGCACAAAGATCCCTGTTATTTTGCTCAGACTACAAAGAGTGATTTAAGGCTAACCTCTGGACCCATCCTTACAAATATAATAGAAGCAAATTAGTTAAGTTTATTTACAAGACACAGGAGGGAAAATAAAGAAGCCAAATAAAAGACTGATACTAAATCTAATAATCTGATAAGAGCATGTTCTAGGATTTGGGTTCCCACAGTTGTAAATATGCATTCCGCCCATGGAGAAAACAGTTTTCTTGCCTTTCCAAAACATCATGCCCAACTGCATTTGGGATCCATATACTGTAATATCCAGAAGGTATTATATTTAAAGGGGAAAGATAAGACAGCAGGAATAGTAACAATTCCCTTATTGAACTTGAGAGCAGCTGCCTACTTTATGTCAATTTTGAGGCTCAGGATGTTTAATGTGAAAAACATAAAAATAACTATCATAATCCAAACCTTTTAATCAAAACTTACATTATTAGAATTTTTTAAAAAGTTGCATTTGTCACATAAAAAAAACATTTCTCACTTAACTCATTTTAATCCTCTTATTTTTTTCTGCAAATTTGGTAGGGTTGATATAATTATGACTTTTACATGAATGAAGGTCAGTGAGAATATTATAGGGTCATCAATCACAGAGCTGGAGCCATCACTATGTCTGATCTGGTGGCCTTTGAATTACTATAATGCAGGCTGAGCACTTAGAGACAGTCTGGGACCACCTACAGTCTTACATTCAAGCCCATTGCTTGCTTGAGGAGAAATTGTGCAGGTTTGTCCCAGGGCATTGGTTTTCCCTTTCATATCATGTATAGCTCCATGGTGATGCTTCCTGCTCCTGTTTCTTTCACTTCCTCTTCATCAAGCCTCCTTTCAGATATAGTTCATTCACATTTACATTAAGCTCTCTAAAATTGTAGTTACTGGATGCATACAAAACTCTGAGGTGCCATATACGGCAGGGAAAATAAATGTTGCTGTGCTTTATTACAAAGAACAAGGAGCAAAGACAAGGGCATGGGATAAATAAGGATATATACATATCGGCTATTCTCCTGCAGGTAAGCAGTACTTTATTGTGTATTATGGTAAAGGTTAAGAATGCAAGCTTTAAAGCAAGAGAGACTGATCCGGGTGATTGTATCATTACAGATCAAGAGGGCTTACCTGGAGGGGATAAGGGCAAACTATTAAATGAAACTCTGGATCAGGATTTAAGTTTATCTCTTGTTTCCTTTAATGTCTTACAAAGGCAATGTGCCAGACACTGATGTTGGCGATGTAAAGATTTTTAAATAAACTTGCTTGAGTTGATTTTATTTCCTTTCTCCTCTATTGGGACTTTTTGTATCTGCGATGTTAATTAAGGGCAACATTTTAAATTCTTGGTTCTCCTGACCTAATGCTTTTGCTTTCTATGGCAGATATGATCCAATTTGCTGCATTTCTTTTTTTTTAAATCATATTCTTCAGGTATTTTAACCTGTGATTTTATATTCCCCAGGGATATACCTACTTCTACTTTTTATTGGAAAGGGACTAAGAGCCCTATTCTCTGAATTTAAGCAGAGGGAGGAGAGCCCAGGGCCCCACAGAGCACTAGACAGCATTCCTGTTTACCGATTCTCCTCTCATCAGGTTCTCAGTCCTAGAAATATTATACCCTATTTGCCACTTAACAAGCCCTATTGGGGAGAAGGATTGGAGGTTGAATAACAAGTGTGGAAGGGCATCAACTCCTCTTCCATGAGTACATTGAGCTACTCTGATACTTGTCTATGGACTCCAGTACCATGAGCTGGCCAGGCTGTTGCCATATTTCAACGTAGAGGTGCAAGTGATGATGGCTGTCTCAAGGCAATGTGGAGTAAAAGCAAACGTTGCTTTAAAGAAGAATCGATCCAGTCTATCCAGCTCTTCTTAGAAATTCAAGGCAAACTTCCATTGCTTTAGAGATCTTTATTTTATTTTCTTCAGAGAGAGCTAACAGTGTTTTTGGCAGCAGTGCCTTGAGCCTTGATACCTTCCTGAGATACATGAGCTCTTCAAAGACTTGCCCCAAGCCATGTCAGTGGGGAAAGATTCACTGTGATAGCTTCAGAACCTAAAATCAATGTAATCCTCCTAAGAAAAATTATTTATAACCAGAGATTACTCACAGAATTCCAAAATTATGAACTTTTTGGAAAGGAATCAAAGACACAGTGCCTCTGACCTGCCATTCTCAGGATGAGGAAACTGAGCTTAGAAAGATTACTTCAGTAATTTCTTAGTAGAACTAGAATTATAATCCAACTCTTGACTTTTTGGTCAAGAATTTTCCCCATAAAATCTGTTCTAAAATGTAACTTCCTCATGAAACTAACTGTGATAAATATTTTTAAAATGAAAAAGTTGTTTATGACCAAGAAAAATTCCATACAAAAACATAATCATTTCTCCCTCTTTTCTCTAAGAAGACACAGGATAATCTCACGCTTTTCTAAAGCATAATATAATTTGATGGTATGAATAGATATGCAAATGCTAATACCAAATAACCTAATACCAACCCTCAATAAGGGAATGTTTTTCAGAAAAAGAATACTCTTATTCAATTTTTAATATTTGTATGATTTCTCTTCTTCATTCTAGTAAAAAGTATTTGTTATGACAAGAAAAAAACAGACAACTAGGTACATTTTGAAAGTTGTCTTCTGGGTCCACACATGATTCCAATTCTTGCAGGGAGCAGATGGTTATACTCAAAGAGGTAATGAATTCACAAAGGGACTAATTGCAGTGCTAAGGTCAAGGTGAAAGGAACTAAAAAGTAGAGATGCTGAAGCACCCAAACCCAGCAAGAGCAAAAAGTCATTACCTCTGCTTTGCCTGATGTGACAAAAGGAGGGAGATGCCAGAACTTGACAAGAACCAAGAGCTGGAACCACAGCAACAAGGCCACTCAATAGGATCTGAGGTGACTGGGCAGGAGGACATAGCCACTGCCAAGGCCTAGCAGGGAGTAAAGGCAAGAGTACATACTCTAACCATCCTTTCCTTTCAAATACTAACTTCCTGCCAGTACCTTCAACTGGCTGAAACAAACCAGAATCCAGAGAAAGGAGGTGGAGTGAAGCAGTCTGTAAAGGCCATCCACACCTCCTGGGCATGGAGCAGGGAGGAGAAAAGACTTAGACCAGCAAACAAAATCATTAATAGTCACTGTTGTCAATGCTGTGTTTTCACACAGCTGAATATAACTCTAACCGATATCTCCTAACATAGTGGGACAAACATCATGCTAAAGGTATGATCAAATTGCTTAGGGGGCAAAGGAAGTAGTGATTAACCCTGCCAACGTGAGGTGGAGAATATTTTAGTATTATAAAAACTGGATCCTGAAAGGAGAAAAAATAACTTGAGCAGAGAGACAATCAGGGCACTATTAATGAGTAGTTTAGTTTTCCCTGAACATATAATTAGTGGAGTAAAGAGGTGTTTAGGAAGTAGGGAAGTTGCAGGCTATTTGGCCAAAGGGTATGTTAAGATCAGATTTCTAAGGGTTTTGGATCAATTCTGTGAATAATAAGGGGAATGAAGAGGAGGACAGAGAGACTAGACAGTAAGAAATATTGTGATAACCTGAGATATAGTGAGCATGACTTCTGCAAATGAAATATTCTGATATCTTGAAGAAATTATGTAGAATTAAATTCATTTCATTTGTTCTTGTATTTATGAAGATGTAATATAGTCTCCATTACATGGCAGGCACTTAGATAATTCTGGTTGGAACAGGGGTGAATCTGGATTCTGTGAGATGTACATATAATTTGGGAAACAATGTTTAAGAAAAAGAATAAAGTTATGAAAAAAATAGATACACTGTTTTAGAAGAGCTCATATAATTAAGTGGAAACCTAGGCCTCATTAACTTCACGGTAAATCTGCTTCTGGCCTGGAATGGATAAACGGCTGAAGTCATATGTATAGACAATTAAATAAATAACCATAAAAGTAAATTTTATAATAGAGGAAAATACTGTGTAAGCAAGAGAGAAGCAAGTTACTTTTTCTCATTGTTGGAGTAGTGAGGGAGCAGTAAGCAAATGGTAGGTTTTTCAGTAGTTCACTGATTCCCCAAATATTTATGAATGTGTATGTATAGCACAAGAAATTAGGCTAGAAAATCTAGAGGGAAAAGCTATAGTCAGTGCCTTCTAGGTAGCACATTATAATGGAGAAACAAAGAACTCTAAGTTACATGCTATGGTCAATACATATAATGGTGCTTGGAGGATACAGATATTAATTATCTACTTTCTCTTGGTTCTCTATCAAGAGAATGCAAATAATGAGCTATCAAGTGGGAGATGTGAGTGAGAGCTTTATCATCAGGGATCTTAAGTAGGAGATGAGCTATCAAATGGGAGATATAAGCCAGAGCTCTAGCATCAGGGGACTGATGTGATCACAGTGGAGGATGGACTGATGATAGTGCAAGCAGGAAAGCTACTGAAGAAAAAGAATTGTGGAGTAAGACGGGAAAGAAAATAGTAAAGGGACTATGACATGGGCAATGCATGCTGAGGGAGGGAACATTTTAGTGGACAGAATCAACAGAACTTGATCCTGGAAGAGAGAAAAGGAGAAATACCTAGTTTTTGGATTTACTGGGTATCTGATGATGCCTTTTGCCAAAGTGCAGAATATAGAAACAAGGTCATGTTGTGGAAATGTTAATGACTTGAGATATACGTGTTGCATCTAATCTTCCTGTGAGAAATGAAAGTGAAGATCACCAGTAGGCATTTGAACATACAAATCGAGAGCTCATGGGTGAGGTCTAGTTTTAAGATCAAAATCTCCATAATGGATATACAATGGCAGTCGTAGCTATGAGCATGAGGAGAATCAAAAGTAAAAGTTGGATTAAATTCATCTATAAATAAGAGAAAAAAAAAAAAAACACCGAGTAGCACTGACTTAAACATGATAATATTTACTTATTTTTCACATTAAAGTTCAGAAGCATTCATTCCAGGTCTTGGATAACAGCACTCATCTACAAAATCCCCAGCAGTCTAGTGTTTCAATTTATCTGGCTCTGTCACAAAATTTCCCCACTGTTTAGTAACATAAACCACACATTTATTATGCTAGGTTGTGGGGTGAGGCATTTGGATAGTTCATAGGGGGATGATGTGTGTATGCTCTAGGGTTGAGACAGAAGATTCAAAGTCTGCGGGGATGGAGGTGGTGGGGGAGCGGGGAACCTGCATTCTTCCAAAACCTTATTTAGTCCTAAGACTGGTGGTTGTACCTCTCCATGCTGCTCCTTCACATGTGCTTCCTCATAGCATGGCAGCTGAGCCCCATAGGTAAATGTCCCATGTGGGAAAAAGACCCAGTTAGCTGAATATCCTTTTATGACCTCATCACAGAGGTCTTGCAGTGTCACTTCTACCACTTTGTGTTCCTTGAGACGAGTACAGTCTTATCCAGGTTCCAGTGGAAAGGAAATTTCTCTGCCTCTTTACGGGGAGTGTCAGCAGTAACAGGCACAGGTTCTAGAACAGTGTTTGAGATCTGAAATATTGCTGTGGCCATTTTTGGAAAAAAACAGTCTGCCACAATCTAGATTCTTCCAATTTATTCATTTGCTATATCTATAGTGTGACTCTTAGCCTCATGCAAATGTCCCTCTCCAGTATATCCATCAGGATATAGGAAGGATTTATCTAGGGTCCTCCCAAGGAAATTCTTAAAAGCTGATACAGAAAACATCCATCTGTGTCCCCCTGGCCAGAAGATAGTCAGGTCTTCACATCTAGTTGCAAGAAAAGCAGGGAAATGTATTTTTCTGGGTGACTGTTTTCCTAGGTTAAAAATTAAAACACGGGAGAAGTATCAATTAGCAATCTCTACTATGAGAGAGTAAAATTGATAACTATGAAATTTGCTTCGTTTCTATATAGAATTTCAAACAAAATTGCTATACCTCCATAGATAGTTACATTGAAGAATAGGTCTGGTTGCTGTTTTGGTAAGAAATCAATTCTTTTACAGACACATAGTTTCTATTGCAATGTCTAAACTCATGAAAATTATGATTTCATCATTTTAAAACAAATTATTCTTCAAACAGTGTCAATTTTACTGTCTGCTAACTTGACTTGCCCTGCTTCAGAAGGCTGCTTACTTGGTTTGTTTGACATTGAGTCAAATCAGTATTACAGTGAGGATTGTTGACAGCTGCATAGGTCAATTTTGAAAGATCAATTTGAAATGAATGGATTGAAGACAGAAGTTTACTGTCAAATACTTTTTGCTCAGGCTTGGCAATGCCATCATTGATTCTGATCAGGGCAAAAAGCACTATGCTCTTCCTCCGCATAAAAACATTTAAAGTGCAGTTTTCTGAACACTGGGAAAAAGGTATAATGTAATGGAATAATAAAACAGATTTCCACTTCTATAGCTCTAAAAATGACAGGGAAAATAACAGTGACTCTGTTTTCACCTATATCCTATCATTTAACTTGTATCCCTTGGATCCCTATTCCTTCCATTCATTAGTGTGCAGAGTGCAGAAATAAAGTTATACATTTAGAAACAGTTTCATTTCTCACAACCTTTAATATTCCAATGAATATAATAAATCTCTGCTAAGAGATACACTCTGCAATATTTTTTAAATATATTTGTTCATAGAAATTCTTTCTCACAAAGTATCTGGAAAGAAGTCAACATTCCTAGATCCTGCTGCCTTCAGAAACAGACAGCTAGTCCCCTATCCTTGCCTCTCTCTATTTATAATTCCCATCATTTCCAGTTATACTCAGATCCATAGCAGCATCACTCAAACATATATGACTACATTAAAGAGTAGGTGCTAGCTAAGTGTAGGGAATTTTCAGCCTCTATCAAGGAGCTCAAGAAGTAGTATAGGGAGACACCTGGGAATACATAACTACATAGAATGAAAAAAAGTTTGATGATAGAGAACGGTGCAGGGAACTATGAGATCACAGAGAAGGCACCTTGCCTCAAGCAGGACCATGGAGTGGGGCAAGGAAAAGACAGCAAAGGCTTCTTGGAGATCATGCTTGATTTGAGTTTTAGATCAGTATGAACTTAATGATTGGGGGAGGAGAGGTGGTTGTTTATACAGAATTAGGAGCAAGAATCATGGAGTTGTAAAACTTCACACGGAACACACAATGAAAAGGAACAGAAACCAAGGCTGGGGTGGTGGAGCAGAGGACCGCGTGTATAAGTGAAAGAAGGCAGGACTTCATCCTGTTGTGTGCAATGAATAGGCTCCATAGTGATGAGGTTTGGAAGTGGAGTTTGATTTTCCCTTTTAAGGATCATTCCAGTCTCAATGTAGAAGATAAATATAATTCTGTACATTTTTGGCTAGTTACCCAGCAAAATAATTTGCTAAAGGATATTAATTCATAGAAACATTGAGATGTCTGGAGAAACAGGCTTGAGATTAAATTAACGAGAGAAATACTCAGAACTGCATCATAAACTAGGCTGGTGTCCAAGGCTCTCCTGATGATGTTTATCAACCTGACTCTGTACAAGAATACCCTGATATTGAAATCTGTGCCATTGCTTCTGCCACCACCCCTGACATCATAACAGATGTGTGTCTGAGGGGTGAGATCTAGATCACATGTCGGAGTACTGGCTTTTGGGTTCTATCTTTTGAAGGGAGAACTTGCAATGTGAGAGCCTATCAAAATGTAAAGAGAAAATTATTCACAAGATGGAGGCAGGCAAGCATGAAAAGCATTTACTGCAAATGGGAGATACTACAAAAAATAAGAAAAGCCATCATCTAGACAAAAATAGTTGGCTAGAACTAGCATGGCGGGAGTCTATACAATGCAGATGGTGAGGAAGGGGGGAGATCAAGAAGTAGTTAGGGTATATGGACACCTGGGTGGCTCAGCAGTTGAGCTTCTGCCTTCGGCTCAGGACATGATCCTGGAGTCTGGGGATCGAGTCCCACATCAGGCTCCCTGCATAGAGCCTGCTTCTCCCTCTGCCTGTGTCTCTGCTTCTCTCTGCGTGTCTCTCATGAATAAATTAAAAAATAAAAAAAGAAGTAGTTAGGATATAAAATAGCTAGTAGGTTATAATTGATACATGTTGGAATATAAGTCTGACTTTTGATTTTAAAATGCCAAGTGATAGTAGGCCTATCACCAAAATGAGGGACGGGGATGAATATGGGCTGTTTGAGGGATAATGAAGAAGAAAGAGAATAAATACAGTGCTAGTTTTTAGAATATGATGTCTTATTTTGAATATGATAAGCTTGGGTTATCCTTTAACATCTACTAGAAAATGTCTTTAAAAAGTGATTTATAAGTCTGGGAGTCTAGAGCATTCAAGGATAAGAGAATAGATAAAAAAGCATGACCATTCGGGAGAAAGTTAAAACTCTAAAAATGAATGTGTAAGCCTAGTGACTGTGAATCAACCTGTAATAATCAAAACTATCATAAATAGGAAATCTACAGGTCCTGATTTATATATATATATACAATATATAATCTATATATATATATAGACATGGTTTGCCCAGCCACCAGTTCAGATAGACATGTAGGTTCATAGCCTCCAGGGTGTTGTATGAGGTTCCTGTTTTCATTGTAACAAATTGCCACAAACTTTGTGGTTTCAAACAACACAAATTTATTTTCTTACTCATGTTAATTCATTTTCTTCTGGAGATCAGAAGTTCAAAATAAGCCTCACTAGACCAAAAAGCAAGGTATTCTCATGCTGTGATTTTTCTGGAGGCTCTAGGAAGGAACTGGTTCCTTGAGTTTTCCAGTTTTGGGAAGCTGCTGCTTTTTTGGACACCTACCCCTTCCACCATCTTCAAAGCCAGCAAAGTAGCATCTTCAAATCTCTCCACGCTAACTCTTCGGCCTCCTTCTACCACTTATAAAGACGAACAGGATTACATTCCATCGCCTGGATAATCCATGATAATCTCCTTACTTTAAAGTCAGCTGACGAATATCTTTAATTCCATCTGGAGTCTTAATTTCCTCTTGCCAGAGTCACATAACTCATTCACAGTTTCCAGGAACTGGGACATGAACATCTTTGGGGGCTTGGAGGCAGTATTCTGCCCAAGAAGTAGGGCAACAGGTTTTAATCATTAGCTAATATCCCACTCCATTTTGTTCTCCAAGACCTTCCATCTCTTCTGTACCCATGTGCTTGCACTGAATCTCTCTCTGTGTGAATGATCTTAGAAGGGTTTCCTCACTGAGGATTGACTGAAATAAAGGATTGAGCTCTGGGTTTATCTGAGCAACATAAAAACCTTCCAGGTAGAGGAAGCCATCAGGACAAAGTCCCTGAGGCCTGAGAAGATGGTAGTGTGTTCAAAGACATACATGAGGGCCACTGTAGCTGAAGCACAGAGAGGGGAATGAGTGGTGGGAGAGGGAGGCAGGTTGCAGAAGAAAGCCCAGGCAGGGACCGGGACTGATTGTGAATGAAACAGGAAGCCATTGGGAGGTTTTGAGCACATGAGTGACTTTCTTTGACTTAGAATTTTAAAAGGATCACTCAGATCATGTGGAGAATAAACTGCATCTGTGGGGTTTTTTTTAAACATCAAGATTCCTCCATGCACATGTTAATAGCATAGTTACAACATTGTATTATATGTAACTGCACTCACTCTGACCTCAACAGCTTTTTCAGTTCTTGTTAGCATCAAAATCCTTTAAATATTTTATATGTTTTGATTTTTTTAAGTGTTCTTCTAGCCATTGAGCTTTATTCAAATTGAAGGCACAATATGCTTCATGCCTATCGTGTTCCTTTTTTCCCCTTGAATGTGCAGTTAAGTTGTGTGCTAAAAAAACACCAAGTTATCATTTCTATAAAAGACATTTTCCTCTCTACAAACTTAAACAAAAAGAGAAAATAATACACAAAATAAACGTAAGTAAGCCCTCAAGAGAGGGAGTGATTAGCATCTAAGCTTCTTAAGGGTTGAAATTTCTTTCTTAGTCCTCTATCATATAAAATGAGAATGATAAATTCAGTTTGAACAGAAAAGTTTCACATATTTTTTAAACGTGTCTTTGCTGGCATATCTTATTTGTGACATAGTTTCTGTCACCGAAATTTTAGAATGGTGATTTTTTTTTTCTTCCAGAAACATTGCTCATGTTGTCAGTAAAACTCCATTACGTCCCGAATCAAGAAAAAGTTAAAAAATTCAGATTTACCTTAGGATCAAAAAAGAAATGAACGCTCATCTGCAATTAAATTTATTAGAGAATTAGATTTTATCTCTCTTCATCATCTATTACTCTATTTTACTTACAGCAATTGGATAGGAATTCAATTAAATAACATTCTGTGATTTTTGTCTTCCTAATGAGGCTGTTGTGAAAATTTCGTAGTTTTCACACTGTATTTCAAAGTGAAAATTAAAGTTAAATAGGAATGATCAGTCATTTTCAAATGATGATATTGATGCAACCATCAATAGATACCAAAGTGTTTAAAAGGTAATAAGGGCATTTCAAATGTTATGCATTGTTAGTATTAATTTTATAACAGTATTTAACATATATATTAATATATATTTGCCATTCTATATTAAGAATGAATTCCAACGAGTTACTAATAGATTTCCCCAAAAGACACACAAGTCAGGAAAAGGTAAATACGGTAGATCCCCTCATTCATAGCGGGGCAAACTATTAAAAATAGTTCTCCCAAAGCAGGGGAAAAAACTTGCCTCTAGAAATCACTTTGCTGACATGTTATGTCCTAACAGTTTATGGCCTTCTCTTAAAAATTAAGTGTAAATTCAACTATTGGATTTGAACTACAATAATTATTTGAATTGCATCACATTAACATACTTCTTAAACATAGATTTTGTGTGTTATTAATTAAAAACTAAGCAATATCAATATTCAGCATTGTGTAAAGGATACAATATGAAAGACGATGTGAAAGTGAGTATATTTAAAATTCTTTGTCACAAAGTATATTACATTATGTGGTTCATTTTCCTCATTTGCAAAGTGGAGATAATAGTAGTACTTATCTTTTACTTTTTTAAAGATTTTATTAATTTATTCATGACAGACACAGAGAGAGAGAGAGAGGCAGAGACATAGGCCGAGGGAGAAGCAGGCTCCATGCAGGGAGCCCGACATGGGACTCGATCCCAGGTATCCAGGATCACACCCTGAGCCAAAGGCAGATGCTTAACCACTGAGCCACCCAGGTGTTCCACTTTTAAGTTATTTTAAATATAACTGAATAAAGAGCCATAGAGGCAAAGGATATTGAAATAAAAAATTACAAGAAGACTATTTAACATACCTTTGATTCCCAACAACATTTCAATATATATTTATTTATTTACATATATGATAGATCATAAAAATCACTGTCAGTTTCTACTCAGTGTGGAAAATCATAATTTCCAACCCTTATGATTTATCTCATTTGCATTACATTGATTAAAAGTTATCTTTTAAAATTATCTTTAAAAAAGATGTTCCCTTTCATTATTTTATTTTTATTTATTTATTTTTTTTAAGATTTAATTTATTTATTCATGAGAGACACAGAGAGAGAGAGAGGCAGAGACATAGGCAGAGGGAGAAGCAGGCTCCCTAGAGGAGCCTGATGCAGGACTCAATCCCAAAACCCCAGGATTAGGCCTTGAGCCAAAGGCAGACACTTAACCACTGAGCCACCCAGATGTCCCCCTTTCATTATTTTAGGAACCAGTGGTATATAATTCGGTCAATCATTACTTCATGGTTAAAATATTTTCTTTTTTTTCCTTTCTTAGCTATCATCATTATTATTATTTTTACTTCTTTATTTTTTTAATAAATTTTTTAACCAAGAGTTTTAAGCCTGGGCAACCTAAACAATTAGATCTTAAGTGACCAAACAAAATTGAAAGTCTCTTTAATTGCTTTTAGAACACATCAAAGTTTTCATAGAAAAACTATCAAACAACAAACTTTCCTAACAGAAAGAGGAACATCAATTTCATTACATTTAGTGCAAGGTCACATTAAGACTTTCTAGGAAATGAGTGTTTTAAGGTATATTTTAAAGCATAATTGAAGTAATACCATGAAAATGAAAGCATTTGATGGGGCATCTGAGTAGCTCAGCCTGTTAAGCATTTGCCTTCCGCTCAGGTCATGCTCCAGGGGTCCTGGGATTGAGCCCCACATTGGGCTTCCTGCCCTGTGGGGAACCTGCTTTTCCCTCTGCCTCTGCCTGCTGCTCCCCCTGCTTGTGTTCTCTATCTTCTCAAATGAATAAATAAAATATTAAAAAGAGAGCACAAGAGAGCAAATTTGAATAAAATTAAGTTATATTTTGGGAGTTTTAGAAGATAAATTGTCAACTCTTTATAGAAGTATTCCTGTTAGTTGTTGTACCTAAAAATATTTCTGCTTAATGTTCCTTTAATGTCTGTTGCAGACAGAGAGCATGGTGTACCTGGTAACTGAGTCAGCATAATGTAGGACAGTGCTTTGTTTAAGGCAAGAAGGCCCCTTTTGTAAACCTTAGAGAATTCTGTCCTAATAGGAAAAGGAATTCCTGGAGTCAAGGGAATGTGCCTATTCTGAGGCTTGAGCTCCTCCTCCTAAGCCATAGTCCAGGGATCCAAAGTGTTAGGTTTTGCTGTTCAGATAGCTCCAAGCCTTCACACAAAGCCCGTAGTTCTCTCTCCCATTAGTCGTTGATAGTGAGGATGGATCGTTGTCAATACAGTGGCAGGCATACTCCTAAACCCGAGACAGTCAATGGGCAGCTCTTTTTTTTTGGGGGGTGGCGGGGGGAGAGGTGTGGGGCAGCTCTTTATTGGTGGAAATCCATGTGTGTGTGTGGAGAATTGGAAAATGCAGCATGGGATGTCAAAATGCTACTTATGAAGGCCTCAGAATGCTAACTGGAGACGGATGAGTCTATGGATTCTAAACTTGAATTTCATCTGTCAGCCTCATCTCATCTGGAGAAACTTAAAAGAACAATGCAGATAGAGATGACTGTTAGGGGTGGTCTACTGATAAAGGAGCATACTGGCAGGAAAATGGAAATTTGGGGCCCAGTCTTTTCATTTTCAGGGTCAGACCTGGTGTGGCGCACAACCAAAATTGAACTTTTATGTTCATTTCTTAAAATGAGAGTGCTCTTCCATTGCCCCAGGATAAATTTAGTCTCAGGGAAGTCTCATAGTTCAATGATGTACTTTTCTATATAAATTTTTACAATGCAAAATATATAGCCTCCATCTGATAATTAATTTTATTTCTTGAACATCTTACTCAATCCATTAATCTTCACACTTCTCTCTGCCCTTCCATATTAAGTAAAGTGATGATATTTCTGTGATTCGATTATTTTAGATGAATTAGTTCCTGTAATGTTTATAACTTGTTTGAAAATATTTTATCATATACAGTGTTGTATTATGTGGGGGCTATTTTGGTTAAAATATAATCCCATACAGCTAGCATGCTGATGAGGAATGTGTCGTCTATGAATAGCCATCTAGCATCATTTCATAGAGGTTGCATATCAGAGATGGCTACTCTGAGGGTTTTTTAACTGAATTTAAGCAACAATCTACAGTTATAAAATTACAATTATAAAAGTGAATGTCAGAAATAGATTTTTCCTGGTGCAAATAATGTTCTATTAACCAGCATAATAGATATTTCAGATAAGCTCTCTTGTAGAAATTTAAATGTAGCTTAAATGTGTGCAATGGCTAAAATATTTTGAAATGCTTCCCACAAGCAGAATATAAAGTCCAGTGAGGCAGGGTAGCCCTTGGGAAGGGCACTAGATGAGTGATTCTTAAAATGTCCTGTGTCCAGCCACTGGTTTAGTTGTATTCATGCTGCCAACTCTAGTAGCTATAAAATCCTGCTGAACTCTGAAAAGCTGAGGGTCTGCCTTAGTTGAAGCTTTTAAGATGTGGTTAGGACACTAGAAGGACAAAATTACCTTTGCAAGATGACCAAATGAACTGTTTGAACTGCTTTGTGCTTGCCTGCTAATAAACACATGATTAATAAATGTCTGTAGGGGTGACAGAGAATTCCTTTGGAGACTCACTTTTATTATAACCTCTCAACCTCTAGTTGAGAAGTTTGTGGGAGAGCAGCTAATTTCTACTCACCTCAAACTTTTTGGAGACTACAACGTATTACTCGGCCAGCTCTGAAACACTGAAACATTCAACATTCAACTGTTATTCCTTCAGATGAAGCAAAATGAGAAACAATGAGAAAGGATCTATAGCAGAGAGAAAGCTTCACTGGATTTGAGAATAGGACTTTGACAGTGTTGGAGGGCATGATTTAAAAAAGAATTCCCTAAAGATTTATCTGACCATGAGAATAGCAAGTTCCTCTTGAGCACCCATTTCCAAAGGAGTTTTGAATTTCAAACCCTGCCACCCACCACTTAAGCTGTCTCAAGTAATTCAAGTTTCCCTCAACTTCTGGGTTCCACAGAGATCATAATCCAGAAACAGGCCTTATGTGAACTGGCCAAGAGCTTTGCCCCATGAGGAGATCAAATACATAGTGTCAGGAATAGGTACACTGGGAATTCACCTTCTGGCCTAAGGGTGTTTCTACTTGCTCTTTCTATGCAAAGCACACATCTACTTCTTTCAAGAAGCCAGAGAGTGAGATTTGCCTGTGACCCCAGCCCCCTGCTTTATATGGTTTATCAGGCTCTCTTTCCTGTCTTTTGGGGTATGTAAGGTCCCCCTACCCATGTCCCCAGGATTTAAAGTCCTAGCAACCCTGACTTTTGAGAGGAAGTCTCAGTACCTAATTGATTTATAATTCAAACCCTTCTCCCTCACACACACCATACAATGTATCCCGTTCCTTTCTGTTCCTTTTTGTTATGCTGTATAGAATCACCCTAGCCGCTGTCATCTTCCTAAGATTCTATATCAAAATCTGAGGATGTTATAAATCATTGCCTTTATTCCTAAATCTCACTCTTTAGAAGCATATCATTTGCTGCCAACTTTACTGATAGATTTCTGTGATAGAGTTTTATTAAATACATTGATCAATGTTATTAAAAAGGAGTTTACAGTTCATTTGAATTTAATTGGGAAATAAAGAATTAATGATGATCTATTCATTTGTGGTAAAATGTGTTGGGTTATTTTGTCAGGAGATCCATTTAGGTTTTACTCCCCATTGACCAAAAACACCTTGCTTCAAAAAATGCATAGGAAGCATTTTTCTAAACCTTTTTATAAAAGAACAAAGTTCAAGCACTTTACCACAAATAAGATTGTAAATACAAAACTCTAATAATTAAGAAAATTATTGAATCCTGAGAGAATTGGTGAAAGGATAAAAAAGAAAACAGGCCAATAGACTTAATAGAATTGAGAAATAGATCCATCCATATATGGTCATTATCATTTTATGACAGTCAACATGCAGTGAAGGGAAGAAGATAATACTTTAATCATGCTAGGTCAGTTGGATACTTACAAAAATCAATTTTAGGTGGACTGTCAATCCAAATATAAAAAGTAAATTAATAACTTATAAGACTGTGTCAGAAAATATTTTTTTCTGTAGTTGTGGTAGCAAATATTTCTTGACCAATAGATAAGAGTTGTTAGAATCAAAGGGAAAACATAATAAGTGGGGCAACACTAAATTCAAACTTTCTGTTATTTAAAGATATACTCTTAGAAAAATTCAACTACTTAGTAGCAAAACATATAATATATACATATAATTAGATTTTTTTAGAAAAGGAGAAAAATAGAAAATGAACAAAAAAGTAAACAACACAAGAGAAAAAACTCATTTGGCAAGAACACACATATAAAAAATGTTTAACTGTTTTCGCCTTTAGGGCAATACAAATTAAAGTTTTCATAAGACACTACTTTATACCAACAAAAATAGTGAAAATGAAGGAAATGGAGCAAATGGAACTATCATGCACTGATGGTGAATATAACTGGTGAAAATATTTTGGGAAACCATTTAGCAATATCTACTAAAATTAATTATATGCATACCTATGATCCAGCAATTCCAATTCGTGATAGTCAACAGAATTGAGGATAAATATACCCACTGAAGACACGCATTCTGTACATAGAACTGTAAAATCAGTCAATAACTGGACACAATATAAATGCTGTCCAGCAGAAAAATAAATAACTTGTAGTATTTATAAAATGGAGTAATCTACCACAATGAAAATATTAAATAAATACAGTGTCTATTCCACATGAAAAAAAAAACACCAAACCAAGCCGTCCTGAGAAGACTAAGAAAGGCATATAGAGGACACACACATATATACACAGAAGTATATCATACTAATAAAAACAAAAGAAAGTTAAAAAAATCCTGAAGTCAGCATGAGTAAAAACACACATTATCTATAGAAAAAGAAATTAAAGCAGATGCCTCATTAGAAACAATGCTTGCTGCGAGACAATGAAGCAATATGTTCAAAGACTGGAAAGAACAAGACGGTTAAACCAGAATTCTGTTCCTTTCAAATACGAAGGAAAAATAAGGGCTTTCCAGACAAATAAAAACTATAAATTTGTCAGCACCTTTGTTCATAAGAAATGTTAGAGAAAACTCTTCAAGCAGAAATAATATGATACATAGCTTCTATTGCTTTCATATCCTTATACTTCCCAGATCTTTCCTGATAGTCAAGTTAATCGATGACTTCAAATAATAAGTGTTCCTTAACTGAATAAAAAAACTGTAAATTTTATCTAATCAGGAATAATGCTTTGCATAAGGCACACACTTTCATAATACAGTAAAATAGTAATTTGTTATCTTACTGGACTATTCATTTATCAGTCCTTGACAGTAAATATTTTTTGAGTATTTGTTACATAAGGCATGGTACTAGATGACTCCTTCATGTGTTTAGAATGTATTTATTCATGTATTTAGTGACTAAGTTTTGATGCCAATAATATCCCAGGTCGTTTACTAGCCAAAATGTGAGATATATATTACTATTATGGCATTATTCTTGTCCACATGGATTAGACTCTGGTTGGGAGATGATAGATAGATAGATAGATAGATAGATAGATAGATAGACAGATAGACCAATCAGCATATTTCAAGTTGTTCTATCCAAGTGTATAGTCATCAAGCTTTTTTCACTTAAACTACTAATAGATTACATTAATATATGAATAGCCACTAAATTCCATTCCATAGGTTTTTGTTTTGTTTTGTTTTTGCTCCAGCTGGTGTGGAGGTGGGCTGGTAAGTATATGTGTGTTGAAGTTAAGGTCTGCTCTCCTTTTAAAGTAGCCATCCTAGGTTTTACTATCCACTCATTTAGTGAATACACCTCGGCAGATTTCTTCATATTGTTAATCAAATAGAGAACGGGATTGACTTAAGTACAGATTCCTGCAAACATAGAGGTTTCCTTTGGTCCAGAGGTTAGCAAACCTTTTCTGTCAAAGGACAGATGCAGATAATAAACATTTTAGTTTGTGCAGGTGTCATAGGATCTCTACCTCATAATTTTCTATACATTTTTCTTACAATTCTTTTAAATGTAAAAACCATTCTCAGTTCATGGACTGTGCAAAATCAGGCTGTAGGCTGAATTTGGTCTGTAGCCAGGCTTTGACAACCCCTGCTCTAGCCCATGAGGTTCGTTAGTGTGTATGCCACAGTATGGTTGAGATATTTCAATAAAGTGTCTATTCCCCAAACTTTAAAAATCATAGAATTCACTTTTAAGGATCTTAGGATCTTATCAGTACATGGTATACTTACAAGGCTATGTTATAATACTAAATTTAGTAAGAAGGCTTAAAAAGCTTGGTTAAGATGTATCATAAATGAATGCATTTTGATTTTTTGTCACTGGCTTCCATATCTAAGTTCTTAAGCATCACCTGATTCAAATTTTCTAAGAGTTGATTCCATGCTTCTCTACACTGTATATTCTAAAATTAGCCCTTACACTTCTTCAAAAATTTAGTTAGACCTTGAGTCTTGGCATGTAATTCCACAACTACACCCAATATTCTCCATTACTTGTAATAATATGCCTGAGTCTGAGTCTTCATAATTTGAAAGGCATTCTGTTTTCTTACTTTCCTTTTGAATATCTTTGACTTCAATTTCTTACCTTGAAAAAAGAAAAATTCTTTACAAGCTAAAAAACTTGTTTTTGAATTGAGTAGTCAAGAAAATATTCTATATGTCTCTCAACTATTCTGATGATTCCTTAGCTTAAAATAAACAAAATTTATAAACTTCTTTTGGTCGCCTGAAGTTTTACATAAGCTATAGTTTATTCTGTGTTATAGGCTTTTCCAGGTGTTTTTTTTTTTTTTTTTAATAGAATTGTGTCTTTGTTTTATAGTATTTCCACAGGCTGTTTTATAGGTAGAGATAAGAAATAATCTTAGAATAAGGAGGTTTTCAATACTAACGGCACAGGGTCCTAGACTGCAACCTGGATGATCTTTTTCTATTTTTCCCCTCTGTGAAATTTTTAAATGATCTATAAAATCCCTCCCATCAAATTGAGAGTGGATATTCACAGATGTTTTGCAAAGCACCTTGATGGAGTGAGTTTGCATACAAAGCTGCTATTCCTGACTTCAGCATTTGCATGGATTTTTACTAGGGCAATTAAGAAGAGAAATAGTGACAGTAATAGAAATACAAGTTGATAAGTCTGCGTACTTGAGGCAGAAAGTCACTACTTTAATAAATGAATACAAAGCTACTGCTGAAAGAAATCCAAAAGTGTCTGCAATATGTGAATTACTTCCAATATCAGGAGCCGCCGTGGTGGGTGGGATATGGGGCAATGTGGAAAGTAGATCAGAAAGTGTGTTAAAAAACAGTGTCAGATTAACACAATAAAAGAAGAAATGGCCTCAAACAGGATCAGATAGCCCTGTGCATGGGGTTTGCTGGTGGGAGGATGGGGTAATAACTGCACCAACATTTAATAGGGCTTATACATTAATACCAAACACAATCATTGTACAATCGCATATTAGCTATCTGAGCCATAAGAAAGCTCAATATATCATTGATTCATGGTAGTTATGTTTTCTAAAGTCACCAGGAATATTAATTTAGCTAATACGGAATCATTGCCCTGTGGGGAAATACAGTTAGATTCCTGCCAGCCTACTGTCAAATGAGCAACACATAACTTTATTTTATGTGTGTTTCTGTTTGAAGATAACTTACTATATATTGATTCATTAACCCTGGACCTCACAGCTACTAGCACTGTAAGTCATGCCTGAACAGAGCTTATCTAACATACCTGTTCTTTCTTGTAGCAAAGCATATCGCAGCCTTCTTGTGCTAAAAAACAATAAAAGGCGTTTCAGCAGTGTTTGGGGCCATTTTCAAAGCAAAGTCACCAACAAAACCCACAAAAATGTAAAAAATGTGGCACTAAATGAACTGCAAAAAGGAGTCCTGTATTGTCGTAGGAGACCTGAAACCAGAAGACAGAGTCACTTTGTTCAACTGAGAACATGAATCTGAGGATACTCCATCTCTCCCTTCTCTGTGCATGCATTTGTCTGCAAATGACCATTTAAGTGTTGCACACAGTGATTTGGGGGTCACACAGAACTTTTAGCCAATACATATATTCTCAGATATAGGATGCTCAAACAATGGGGATCAAGTGTTCTCTCACGTGGGTTTCATTCCTTTGATACCTTTGTCATCTTTAGAATGCTACGATGTTTCTAGGAAAAGGGATCTATTCCCTGAGTAGGTGGAAGTCCAGGGCACACGTTCCCATATGGAACTCATGTGAAACGTGGGACTTCTTGGCTATGCTGGAACGTACATAGGCCCAGAGATGTATTCCTTAGAAAGTAGACTTCTTTAGGGGAGGATCTGATATCTGTCTTCAACACAGTTGTGTGGCGAGGCTTCACAATACCACAGTATTTGGCACAGTGAAGCCTCCAAAAGAGACTTATTGAAAACATGTACCTCTAGAAATACCACCTGCTTGGTCCTCGTTGTGTTTCTATTGCCCAAATTTTATTGTTAAGCTCCTTCAATCACTTTCCAGTGTTCCTCTTTTTAAAATCTTTGACATTAAAACCATCCTATCTTGACTAAACACTTGTCATTTTATTTTCCTAAACTGTGTTTTGCTCCTCGCCTTTGATCTAATAGTTTCTAACATGGGCTGATCACCTTCATCTAAGCTTTCAGTAACTTCCAGTTCTTGTCATGTTGAGTATTAGTGATATACGAACGAGTTAGGGGCAGACAGGGCTAGGCAGGGAAAGATAAGAGAAAGGTCCCAGAGTCAGGTTCCTCCCCATCTCAAGAAAACAGAGATGAGACAGTAAAAAAACGGAAAAAATAAACCTGGCTCCCTAACTCCAAATGTTAGGGAGTATCATCCTTTAATGGCTACTAAGTAATCACAGAAATACGTCATTAAGGTGTTATCAATAGTCCCTGCTCAAACCAAGAGAGCACAAGACTCTCAAGGCCATGGGCTACCTGAGTACGCTCACGGAAATCTTAGATGTAGAGAAACATTATGGAGGATATATTAACCTGAGAGAAAGGAACACCTTGTTTGGGCTCATGATATTTATAAAAACATCTTGGTTGTTATTATAGTTACAAGTTCACCATGTCTGCTGAATATCCACCCTGATATTGACAAGAAATTTACCAAGTTCTCTGGACAGTTTCCTGTAAAAGACCATAAATACCCTCAGTCCCAACCCTGTTGGGACCCCTCTCAGTTTTGAAAGGTTTCTGCTTCTCTGCTTAATAAACATCTATTGCTTTACTCACTCTCCATTGACCGTGAGATTCATTCTTCGACTCCATGAGACAAGAACCAAGCTCTCCCATATCATTACATCACATTTAGTAGTTCATATTGCTTCTTCAAGTTGCAAAAGGAAAACCAGCTGCCACAACAATTAAATGATTTCTAAAACACCCTGTTTATATACAAAACACACATGATTTTCTCACATTAAGAAAACAGACCAAGTCTCCTCAAACTTCCCCTTGTCCAAGGGACCACCTAAAACTGTACTGGAGTTGTGTCATCTATATGCCGCATGGAGCCTGGAGATGATAAATACACGCTGCAAAGATTACATTAGTTTCTTTGTCCTTTTCTCCCCGTAACTCCTCTTAAACATCTGATTTCTTGTTTACTATCCACAAATCTTCTCACCTAGATTTGCTGCGCACTCTCTGAAAAGGCAGAGACCCCATATTATCTGCTGTACGTATTTCCCCCAGCCTCCCTGTTTCACTCTTTCCATATAAAGCCTTAACTATTTCAGGCTCTGACTCCCACGATAACCTAGTTGTTGGAATCTGTGTCTCATTCTAATGAGTTAGAACCAACTCTGAGAACACAGCTAAACTTAGGAAAGAACAAAATAAAGTTGCTAATTTCTTCCATTTTAAGCCTGACAATTAGGCACACTCAATCTTTCTTTGTTGAGGGTAACAAAAACTTGCTCAAAAATCACAAGCAAAAATCATAATTTTATGGTTAGAATACAGGGGTAATTTTTCATTTAACATGCAGAATAAGCACATATATTTATTTTTTCTACCTCCTGAGAACTCAATATAAACTATAATAAAGGAGGTTAAGAGAAATAACTCTACAATAAAGAAGAGAACAGAAGGTGAGCAATTAGTAGAACCTATTTATAAGAAAATTGATACAGGGCCACCCCTTAGAATGTACAAGTTTCCCCTATGGTATGCAGCATCTTAGGAAACTATTTGTGCAGGGCTCAAATAACAACAGGGCTCAAATCAATGACAGCTGATGGCCTAATATGTCTTGATCATAACAACAACAACATCAACAAAAATAAACAACCCAGCCAGTGGGAATGATCTACTATCAGGTTATCCTAGAACTGGAATGTGGCCACAGTGCCCAGGAGGACCCATAGAAGTGATTTCCAGAGCTCCTTGAGGTGTCTTGTTAGCTCAGGATTCAGGGTAAAGGGTCAAACGCTGTCCTGAGGGGAAGAATCGATTATTGGGGCCCACAGGGATGCTTGCCTGGATGACATGCTAGCATGGATGGCACTGCCAGCTGCCCTTTTGCAATAGACAGGAGTTAAAAATGTTAAGGAAAGCAATCCAAAGTAGAGAGCTTCAAGTTGCCCAGAGCCCAAGGCAATCAAAGGGCAGTATTTGGTTCATGAAAGAATCAAATTCTGCTCATTATTTCATACAATGAAAAACTGAGTATGGATAAGGTTGCCATTAGCCCATATGGCACATCTCTGCAAACTGGGAAAAACATTTCTTTATTTTGGTTTTATTTGTCAGAAACTTGCAATAAAAGATCTTGTTAGAACATGATACTTTCTGCTGTAACAAATACAGAAATTTAGCACTTTCTCTCATATCATTTAACTTTATTATTCCTGAAGAGAAGAATCTTTGAGGGTTTTGTTATACTGCATCACAAGTGCTTATGGCAGAGCATGGTACATAGCTGTCAAGCATTTTGTTGAATAAGGAATACTAGAGCTTTACTTAAATCATGTCTGCAACAACAATATAAACAATATAACTGGCATCAGTCAGTTCTTTGCAGGAAAAATGTTTGCTTTGATCCAGTTGAGATATGCTAAATGATGTGTTAAAGGAGGTCTTTTAAATTTTCTCCTTCATGTTCTGCTTAACACCATCCTATCCAGAACCTCATTTATTAGAATTATTTATTTGGATTCAGAAGCATATGTGATTATTCAAGTATAACAAAAGTATGATTATTTACAACTCAAGAATATTCTATTTATATCAGACGCACACACTACTGAGCTGGATGAGTATTTTTTGTGGCTTCAGGAATAAATAACATAACTATTATGATTTAAAAAAAATAACTGCAGCCAGTTGATCACTACTGGAATTTAGAATAGGAAAAAATTAAGTCTAGTAGGAGTATCACTTGGCTCACTTCCTGAAAAGAGCACTAAATACTAGATACATCAAGAAAGTCTTTTTCCCTTATAAGCGAGTCTGATCATATCCGTTTAATGTCTGAGCTTAATATTGTTTTTTTAAAAGATTTTTAAAAAATTAATTTATTATTTATTTGAAAGAGAGAGTGCAAAGCAGACTCCTTGCTGAGCAGGGAGCTCAATTCCAGGACCGCAAGATTATGACCTGAGCTAAAGGCAGATGCTCAACTGACTGAGCCACCCAGGTGCCCTTGAGATTAACATTCTTTATTGGTTTGTAGGTTTGTTCAAAACGCATTGTCATTGAATTTAAATAAAATATTTTAAAAATAATTCAAATCACAAAGAAACTCACAAAAACAAAAGGCATTGTCAAACACAATTTAAAAAATAACCTATTTAACTCTGTTGAACAATAGAAATATGTATTAGCAATATTAAGGATTACTATCTTCATTTTATGTGTCTTTTATAATTCCTATTGTTTTAGAAGTGTTCTAAGGGAAAGCTTTTCTGTTATTTCTAATAAGAGAAATTATGCATGAGTTTTTTGTGTAAATTACAAAAAACAATGTGGTTTGTATTCTTAGGTATAATTAGAAATACACATCACCTATAAACTATTACAATCTTGCTGTCTAGGAACTTATCATTTGCAAATGTGACTCACCAAGCAAAAGGATATAGTGGTCAGCGTGTAGAATACTGTGGGCAGAACTGTGGTGAGAAATACAAAAGTAAGTATAGATAAGATGATGGGCTTTTCCTTCAAGCTAATCACAATCTATATATTCTTTACTCTGATGTGATGTGCTATTCATCTCTGACGTCTTTACACTCCTTGCCATCCTTTAACTCTTTCAGAAGGAAAGTGAATTAAGTCTTTAAAACATCCATGCAAATTACTGTATGTCACTGGGTTGTTTTTGCCAAGCTGCATTTTTTTTTTCATTTAACTTTACCTAGTTCCAGAGAGTGGAAGTAACTTACTAAGAGCCACAAAGCATGTTTGTTAAAGAGCAACCGTGAATCTGAGAGATCCTAGGTCCTGGCGCTCTTTCCCCAAACATCACTTTACTTGCCTCACCTTGGGTACAAAACATTCAGAAATTTCTCACAAAAAAAAAAAAAAAAAAAAAAAAAAAAAAAAAAAAAAAGGAGTGGGGGAAGCACAAATTAATACTAGCAAAATAGTAATAATGTAAATGCATGCTTCATTAGGATTACAGAAAAATAAAAACACTAGGTATACATATATAATGCACTCTACCAGCATTATGATAAATGTTTGTTGTTAGTATAGAGTAAAAGCAGTGTCCTGTTTATATATCTGAGAGAGATATTATCCTGGTAGAAATCATATTACTGGTAATTAGCTCTAGAAAACAATGTGCCCTTCACAGTGTTAACTAATCAACTTGGTTATAAAAATGAGTAATTACAGTTGTAAGGCTAATGGGCCTTTACATCCACAAAGAGGTCATTGTTGTGTGATATTCTTTCAGATGTGATCCATGGTGCACAGGATCGAAATATTATGTGTGTGAGGAGTCTTTCACTTTCAGCTCCATGAAATCTGAATGATAAACTAGTTCATAATCTAAGTCAATCTGAACTAAAGTGTGTCAGTGATATGATCAGTGAGTGGGGGGTACATTAATTATACAAGATATGGTTATAAAACATTACCTAAGGAAATTGAGATGGAGAAAAGAAGCATGAGCCATTTAAGTATGGAAAAATATACAACCATAAAACAAAATTTAGTGAAACTCAGACATGCCATGCTAAATGCAGTATTTCCACAAATACTGTGGAAAAAATATAATTATCCTTACTTCTTTTATTTTTTTATTTTTAAAGATTTTATTTATTCATGAGAGACACAGAGACAGAGGCTGAGACACAGGCAGAAGGAGAAGCAGGCTCCCCACGGGGAGATCGAAGTGGGACTTGACCCCAGGACATCACGACCTAAGCTAAAGGCAGATGCTCAACCACTGAGCCACCCAGGCATCCCTCATTACTTCTTTTAAAAGTTTTCTGCTATGAGCCAGAAGGACCTGTAAATGTCTAGCAGGTCATTGGTATTCTCATTTTTAAATATAATCAATCATTGTGCAAGGCACAGCCTAAATCTCTAATAGTGAAAATATGATCCTCAAAAGTGAGCATGATAGAGAAAGGCCCCCACTTGCTATTCTAGAATTAAATGAGCAAATGAAGGTCAATACTGAAAATGAGAAGGGGGCATAAGAACTTATTAAATATTATGTAGGCAAAAAAAAAAGAAATTTCAGTACTCAAATAATAAGTGAATGTTTTCAAAGAATAGAAATTATATGAATGGATGGTTATTATTTACACAGATTCAGAATTAGAGAGTACGATAGTCAATCCTTTATGATCCTTCATGCTTCACACCGTAGCTAAAGCTAGCAATATCCTCTAACATAGAGAACAGTCTTTGAAAGAACACACTAATTTTAAACACATTTAAATACATTGATAAACATATATACAAATGTATTTTCCTTTTAGTTACTCTCTATTCCAAATTGTTTTTTTTCTACTAACAGTCTTTCATGATTTTAACTAAACTTTATAATCACACCAGCTTTATACATCTAAAATCTAATGTTTTCAGAAGGGCTTGTCCCAGACCTTAAATATCACGTGATAACTTTTAACATAGGAAATACATATATTCCTATGGAGGAAATGAAGATGAAACTGCTTATTTTCACATACACCTGAATGTAGGGAGAGCTCATACTTTGAGCTAGGAAATCTCTCAAAGTAATATTTGAATGGACTTTGAAAGACAGAATATTTTATATGAACATTCAAGAGAAGGAAACAGTATGAGCAAGAAAGTATTCACTAGGAATACTTTCAGGAAACCATAACACTGAAAAATCATGTAGCTTGATGATTCCAACACTGTCACTCAGTTCTGTTGGTTTTCTACTTATTTCTGTATATTGTCAATTCACCTTTCCCGCTGCATCTGCCTCAGTCTTGCCCAGGTCGTGAACCAATGCTACATAAATTTAGCGGGGCGCCTGGGTGGCTCAGTGGGTTAAGTGCAACTGGCTCAGGTCATGATCCCAGGATCCTAGGATTAAGGCAAGCCCAGCCTCAGATCCCTGCTCAGCCAGAAGTTGTCCTTTCCCTCTCCCTCTGCACCTCCTTCTTCCCTCCACCCCCATTTGTGCACATGCTCTGTCTCAAGTAAATTAATAAAGTCTTAAAAAAAAAAATAAATGTAGCAATCTCTCCTGAATGCCTAGTTTGAGCCTAGAATTAGTGTAATTATCTCCCTTTTCTTTAAGTTTTAAGTGAATGGAGGCAGCCCACATGCCCACTGTGCGATGGCTTTCTGTTTCTTGCCTCACATGCCCAGTTGTCCTAGAAGCAGTCCTATGTTTTCTTTGCTGCCTGAATCCAGTCCCACTCTGAAATATGCTTTCCTGTGCATCATCAGAGGTTAACGTGCATTTTCAAGAGGCTGTTACCAACTGCCTGCGTTCTGATAATTGGCTCAGCCTCTTTTATTTGCAATTACCACATAATAATAAACACACTTAATTTTGTTTTTTAAAATCAGTCTAATATTTTAAATGATGAAATGAAAAATAATACTTTAAGCACATAAACAGCTAATTTTTTTTAGTTTATGTCCTTAAAAGAATTTCACCAATGGCCTATTAAAGCTGTAATGTGTTCCATAAATGTATTTGATATAGCTCAGTGCTTATGTGAAGGGTCTCCTGACCAATCTGTAATGGCCTCACATTCTTATTAAGGCATATCTTACTCATTAATTTTTTTTTCTTAACATGTGTGTCCCTTTTATCAAGCTTTGGGCTCCTGAATGACATGACTCTGTCATCTTTGTTTCCATGTTTCCATCTTAAGTACATATTAGTTGTTCGATATGTATTTTTAAAATAAATATTGAGTGAATTTGAAACATTACTTTAGGCTCAAAAGCAGATATATATTTTTAGATAAATATTGGCTTTGTTAAGAATGTGAGAGTGTGGACAGATTCTTAGGGGTGTATGAATAGAGAGGAAACATGAGATAAAAGAGGTAAGAAAAATCAAGGAAAGGAAAAAGTACTTTTATGGAACTTTATAAAAACAATAGCTTCTCTCTAGTACTTTGATTTAATCCAAACAATGGGGAATAATTAGTTAAAATACATATTTTTTCCATTTCCTTTTGTATTGCTCTGTTCGGCATCATTCTGTAAATTTTCCCTTCAGAGAACAGAGAGAAGAATACTACTCCTTTTAAAAGCTCATATTGTACAAAACACTAAATACAGAGCAGTTATTATAATAAATGCAGTATATCTGTATTCCTACTGCACCCAAGTGCATATTTACATTATAATTGAAAATGTATTTGTTGTATGCAAATCTGTTTGCTGAGACTACAAGTGAGAGTCTCTGAAAGAATACTTTTCTAATAAGTATTTTGCACTTCAGTCCCTCTCATATCCAAGGATAGTATGAAAATCCATTAGAATATTCAAAAATATGTTCAAGAAATGTAATTTGTCTTTATTTAGTTTAAACTATGGCATTGATCAACATCTGGGGCCCCTAATTAGGAAATTAAATACATTCCTAAAACAGATCCCAACAAGTGATATTTTAAATAATTACTGAATTTTAGTTCATATATCTAAAATTATGGTTAAGTGATTCATGTGTGCTTTTGCATGCTTTTAATATATTTCCTTGCGTTCTTATTCATAAATTCCTGGTTAAAAATGACAAAAATCCTTGAATTCACTATTCTACTGTTTAAAAAAACGGATGGACTAAGTGCTGTATGGAGTTGCTGAATCACTATATTGTACACTTGAAACTGATATAAAACTATGTTAACTATAATGAAATTAAAATTTTAAAAATGGATAGAAAATCAGTCAATATTATATGGTAAGAGCTAGGTGAGGAAAAAACATGCCTTTCCTGTCCTGCAAATATAAAAGAATTTCAAAAGAACTAAATCTGCCCTAAATATGGTTTGGTTATATGCAAGTATTAAAGTATGTCGATATAATTTTACATTGATAGTGTTATATCTCATGGATTCAAACACAGTATTTAAAAATAATGACTGGGTAAGTGACAAGATGGGAAAACTATGAAGGGACAAAGGATTTCATGCAGAGATGAACTACTCAACCTGGGTCTTAATTAGTTGTGGGTACCTGTGGCCTATTCAGATGGAAATATCTGTCAGTTTGAAAATCAGCTAGATGGGTAACACATGAAATGTGATTATAACTATGAGAATGAATCACACATACTAGGGTGGTTACTAGAGTGTGGGAAGAGAAGATGAGTGGCCCAAGGATAAAATCAGTTTAAAGCAAGGTCTGAAACAAACAAACAAACAAACAAAACAGTTCTCAAATATTTTCCACACTCATACACATGAGAAAGAACATTTGTACATGGAATTTATGTCTGGATTTTTCTGAAATGTTCTAATTGTGTATGGAGATATGTAATACTAGCACAATTAATAATGAGCACAGAGTAGTGTCAATTCCTGTAGATTATGGCATAACTAAATCAGTTTCAGATTATTAGCAATTCCTAGCTATTGAGTCAAGCTATCCTGCTGACTACATTTCTCAAGTAGTGTTTAGGAATTCAAATGAGTGAGAATGACATTGAAGTGGCACCCTTAAATTCTCTCTAATTTGCTTCTTAGGCTAATAAATATTTTTGCAATATGGGAGACTACAATGAGGGCTATAGGACCTCATGTCCCACTTCAAATACATTGATAAAATAGAGCCTCTGAATATCTGTCTATATACATATGTACATAATTTATATAGTCCATATACTTTATCAATACCAATGACTACCAACACATTTATAGAGGTTTAAAGGAAATATAAAAAACAAAAAACAAAAAACTGCCAGTGCTAAAAGCAAAGAAATACTTTAAAATCAAATGCAAACAATATAGTAAATTAGAACAAGAAAGGAGGATTGAGGTGAAGTAGCAATGTTAAAGCATTCTTAAATCCAAATTTAGGGATGTGTGGGTGCCTCAGTAGTTGAGCATCTGCCTCTGGCTCAGGTGTGATCCCAGAGTCCTAGGATCTAATCCTGCATAGGGTTCCCCCACAAGGAGCCTGCTTCTCCCTCTGCCTGTGTCTCTGCCTCTCTCTGTGTGCCTCTCATGAATAAATAAATAAAATCTTTCAACAACAACAACAACAAAAAATCCATTAAGTGGAGAAGCATAATAAAATTAGTAGTAATTTAAACTATTTTAAGCCAAAGAAACATGTCACAACTTCAGGGAAATTACTATATGAATCAAACTGAATACAATTCCAAAGCAAGAGAGGCAAGAGAAGAGAAGAGACTGAGTCATACCAGCAGATAGGAGAAGGGGGGCAAAAAACATTATAAATAATATAAAACAAAATAGTTTAAATAAATTCAAGTGAAAGAGAAAAATGGAAAGAAAAGCACACAATAAGATGTTACAAATAATTCCAAATTTATTAGAAATAACAATAAATAAACCAAACTGCCAGTTATGAGAAAATGACTTTCAGGCTTCAGTGAGAAATTAATATATGTGGAGATGTGTCACTATGTCTTAAAGAGTCACTAAAAACTTAACTAAAGAAAGATCAAATGTAAAGACAATAAAATATATAACCCAAAGAGTATAAAATACCAGAACTTAGAACTATATCAATATAAGAAAAACAGATTTTAGGGCAAAAAAATTACTATTTTTTAATAAGTCTAAATATAGAATTACTCATTGGTTATAAAAATAAGAAAATAACAATCCTGAACCTGCACGGTTCAAATTATCTTACAATATGAATGAAGGCAAATGGCTGAATTCATAGGTAAAATTTAAAAAGTCACATAGTAAGAAAGTTGACCACTCCTAGAAATAGATCGATCAAGTAGATATTTAAGCTACAGAATGCAAAAATAAGAAGAGAATCTTTTTATTATTAAATAAACATAATAATTATTTTCAAAAAGTATAATTTTACCAAGTTTCAGCAAATAACTAAGAACTGACAGTCTACAGCCCATTATTATTTTTTAAGATTATTTATTTATTTATTCATGAGAGACACAGAGAGAGAGAGAGGCAGAGACACAGGCAGAGGGAGAAGCAGGCTCCATGCAGGGAGCCTGACGTGGGGACTTGATCGGGGACTCCAGGGTCACGCCCTGGGCTGAAGACAGGTGTTCAACCACTGAGCCACCTGGGTTGCCTTCTACAACCCATTATTGTTTTATTCAATTAATAGAATACAAACAAAACCTGAGAGCTCTGCTTCTGACTATGGTAATGTTGAATACTGTAGACAAGGTAACAGCTATGGGATCCCTGGGTAGCTCAGCGGTTGGGTGTCTGCTTTCAGCCCAGGGTGTGATCCTAGAAACTCGGGATCAAGTCCTAAGTCCGGCTCCCACCATGGAGCCTGCTTCTCTCTCTCCCTGTGTCTCTGCCTCTCTCTCTCTCTTTCTCTCTCTCTGTGTCTTTCATGAATAAATAAATAAAATCTTAAAAACAAATGTAATGGCTGTGGATAACCAGAAAGGCGCCATAAAATTTAACATCACGTGGGTGCAGGCATGGCATAGCTGTTGAATAGAGCATGCCTTGAGAGGAAAGAACTGTAGAGGAGAAGCAAGAAAGGTGAGTAATACTCTGTAGCTTCTAATGAACTCAGAAAATTTGGTTATTCAGCTGCTGGACAAGAAACTGGAAATCTACACCAAAGGCCTAGGCAAAAGGCCACACTCTTGAGGCAGGAGAGCCAGCAAGCTTTGGGCAGTCTTGCATGGGTTGGCAGTACAATAACTAGAAGCTTGAGGAGTCTGAAATATGTTCCACAGAATCACATTGTAGAGGGCTTCTGCCAGAGGATATTAGTTCCCTGGTTTTTTTGGCCTGCCACACACTGTGCACTGGCACTCTACAAATCCAATAAAATTTGCCTGTAGGCATGGAGATGTAGATACTAGCAGTTAGCAGTTGACTGGAGCACTCTGAAAGGTTGGGGCCTGTGTGTGGGACCCTGACAGCATCTGATATCACAGTTTATACTTATAGCTTATAGTTGCAGAGGACTTACATGTGCTGGGTGCTGTGTCATTTGATTTTTAAAATGTGATAGAATGATAGCATAAATGTAAAACATAAGATTTGAAATTATGTAAAACAACCCATAGACCATCTTTATACCATTGACATAGTGAAGGAAATCCAAATCAAGATGCAAAAATTATAAGCTATCAGCAAAATCACCAATTGGTTTGACTATATTAAGGTTGAAAATTTTTCTAACATAGAGGACAAGATAAAGACAAACCTCATATTGCAAAAAGATGCACATAACAAATAACTGTTGTCCAAAATATATACATAATTCCTAAAAACAAGTAGACTGACAATCCCACAGGAACATGTGCAAAGACCGTGAATAACTACATAATCCTCCATTGACAGATGTCATAAGTAGGAAAGCACTGAGTCAAAACATTTAGATATGAACAAAATCTTTAACCATGAGCTGCATTTTCCTGCATCCATCCTTCTTTGTGATCTGAGTACTATCAAATCAGATATTTCTGGAAGAACACTAGCAAGTTCTTAGATCAAGTGGATGACTTACCCTACAATGGGTAGTTCATAAAAAGGAAACCTAAGCTGTCAATATTTGCATGCGAAGATGCTCAACTTTAATTTGCAGAGATTGCAAATTAAAATAAGACACCTTCTCACACCTACCATTCCAGCAATTAAAGAATGACAATAATTATACCAGTTGTGATCATCGAGTGCTCACTAGGCATCAAGTAATGCTTCATGCTTATTCATGGATTAATTCATTAGGTCATCACAAAACTCTGTGACTTAGAGATTGTTATAATCCCCTTTTACAGACAAGAAAATTGAAGCTCAGTTAAGTTAAAATGATTAAGTGTTGGAGCTGGAATTCAAACCT